>NC_142772.1:43624264-43930098 GCF_988280905.1 Pimephales promelas
GCAAAAACTAAATACAAAGTATTTGGTTGGAATGGTTGATCTGAGTCAAACAGCAATTTTTTTTCTTCTGTGCTTTTTCAGCATTACAGTGTTCCCAATGCAAACTGCACAAAAGATTCTGACTGTGCTCAAGGGGAAAGTGATTTTGATGGTCATGGTGAGGTTTACATTCATAATACATACATACATACAGCACATAATTCAAACATAAAAAATGGATACATACATACTTGCAAACAGTGGGGTCCAAAAACCTGAGATGACTAGTTTAAAGTCACCATGAAATCAAAATGGATTTTTTAAATTGGAATTTTCCAGTATTTATAATAAATAATGTATCTGTGTATTATTTTTTTATTAATATTTCCACGTAATCTTTAAGCAGAATAACTTTCCTTGTGCATCTCCGCTCTTCTCTGATGACGTGTTTACTGGCGAGAGGGGGCGGGGCAACTTGTCACTCACATGAAATCCACCAATAGCAAACCACAACTATCCAAATAATTCCTGATGGACAAAATCAAGTTTTTTTTTTCTTGTTTACACTTGTTGCAATCATCACAATAGGAAAGAAAAGACAATCGCAACTTCCGTTTAATGCTGACTTTAATATTAAACTTCTTTCGATTCTTACAAAAAAAATCAACATTGAAAAAAAGAAAATGTAGATGACAGTCAGAATTTGCTATAATCTATATAAAACTGCAGCACAAAATTATTATTTGTGTGTTTAAATCCAAATCGAAATTTAAAATTAAAACTTTGATAACTAATTAATTTAAAAAAAATTTCAGTTGATGGCCCACTGTATAAATATAAATACCAAACCATTTCAGCAAGTCTCAGAATAGTTTGAATATGAACATATCAACATTGATATAAATATATCAACTTGTGAACTTGTTTTTGATTAGGCCAAAGAACAGGACGGTGTATACCATACTACAACTACACATTCAAGACTTGTGAGATCAAAACCTGGTGTCCCATTGAGGAATATGCTGTTGTCAGGTATTGCGCTTTTATTCATTTATAAGTCCAAAATCAAGCAGAGAAATGCACTAAAACGTTTTTTTTTTTTTTTCCTGTCTCCACAGGGAACCAGCTTTGGAAAAAGCCATTAATTTCACAGTGTTCATAAAGAATGCCATCCATTTCCCAAAGTTTAAAGTTCTGAGGTACGGTTATGAGTTTCAAAATCAGACGATGTTTATCCAAAGCCACAATGCTTTTTAACATTTTACCAAAATGTGAATGTGAATTGTGTATATAGAGTGGCATATTTTTTAGGCCAACTCGTAAATTAGCATCACACAGGTTCCCTCTAGAAAAACCCAATAGGATTTTTCCATTGGCTTTTGGATTATTGTAGGGAATAAGCTCTGTGACCAGCAACAGTGAATGTTTCTTACACTGTAAAAATTAATCGTATGGTATAATAATAATTTTAACGGTAAAAGACTGTAAAAATGCTACAGTGCAAAACTGTTAATTGGTTAACAGAAAGTTTCCATACTATGGTAAATAACCACTGTAAAAAAAATATATTTTCATGATTTGTAATCGCAACATTTTTTCTTTAGTCAAATCAACTTAAATAATTTATGTAGTTCAAATAACATAATATTTTGAGTTTCTGATGATTAAATCAATCTCCTTCATTATATTATCTCAGTTTTTCCATTTCAATGAACTTAAAATTAAGGCAACCAGGTTACTTAATTTTTTAAGTTAAACCAAATTTTTTTTACAGTGTGTGATATAATTTTACTGTAAAATACCATTAAATTTACAATTTTTGACAGTGAAAAAGAACAACTCATTGCATAATTTACAGTGAAAAACCGTAAATTGACATTCCCACAATTCCCTGTGACACTTCACATTTTATGTATTTTTGTTGAAATAACTATAGTTCCTCATAGTTTCCTTGTTTTTTTTTCTAATTAGTTATGTACATTAGGGTTTTATGTTACATTTAATGTTGTTAAATTAATGTTTATTGCATTTTTTATTTATTTCATGTGTGTTACCATGATGGTGTTTAATGTTTGTGTGAATGACACTGTGCAGTTTCTTTATGAGCTTTGATTGCTCATGTAACTCTCATCAATGCTGAGATGACTGTTAGTTGTCAGTGAATTACAATAGTACAAAACAGATATCAATTTTTTTTTAAAAAGGTTGGTAAATCAGCATTTTATCAGAAAATTAAATACGGTTTATAACTGTAAATTTTAAGCTAAGTCTGTAAAACCATTAACGTTCCCACCGTATTTTTAACGGTAAAGTTCTGGCAACCACAGCTGCCGTTTTTTTACCGTAAAAAATACGGTTTTATTTTTTACACTGTACACATTCTGTTCATCATGAAAATCTTCACAAATGAACACAACTTCTATGAATTTTGAAGTCTAAAAACTATTTGCAGGAGTAAAAACACCATGATCACATGACTACCATCAAGTCTTTGGGATGTGCTGGAGGAGATTTTACAGAGTGCTGGACTCTTGCATTATCAATACAAGATCTTAAAGGGATACTCCACCCAAAAATGAAAATCCTGTCATCATTTACACACCCTCAAGTTGTTCCTCAAACAGGTTTGCAACAACTTGAGGGTGAGTAAATGATGTCAGAATTTTCATTTTTGGGTGGAGTATCCCTTTAACCAAAAATGAATGCTCCTCTTGATGGAAATACACGTTTTAATGTTATTATCAATCAATTTGTGTTGCTTGTTCTTAAAAATCTTTTGATCTAATGTGAAATTGCCTGTGTTTTGCAGGGGCAATATCAAACCAAACAAGCCAAAGAAGTTGTTACGGTGTCATTATCACCCAGAGACCAACCCTTATTGTCCAGTGTTCAGCTTGGGCTTCATCGCAGCGCAAGCTAGAGAGAAATTCAGTGAACTTTGCAGAACGGTATGTATACGGTCTGTTGTCAAAAGGCATACCAATAGATTTTCTGCATTTTTACGCAACAGTAAGTTTAATGTATGTGTTGATGTGTCTAGGGCGGAATAATTGGCGTGTTAATTAACTGGAAGTGTGATTTTGATGTGGATGCCTCAAAGTGCATTCCAACATATTCATTCAGAAGTCTGGACATGAGAAAAAACCTGCCCAGCTCAGGGTACTACGACAGGTACACCTAAAATTAACTGCTGGAACAATTAACTGGAAATTCTTCATTTACAGTAAACTGATGATCAGTTGATCATTAACATTATGGAATATTTTCTTTCTTGTCAATATGGTAGGCTCTCAATAAGATTGTCAGATATGATAAACGAGTTAGGTCAAAAAAGTAGTCAGAATACATTACCTAAAATGTGTTATGTAACATTACGTTATGTGATCATGTCATTTGCAAACTATATAGTCCTTTGTAATCTAGTTTGGGCACATACACTGTAAGAAAAGATACACCAAATCTACTCAATAAAAATGAGGCAACAGATTACAAGCAATATTATTAATTAAATTTCACAAGGTTTGGTATTGAGTAAATATTAATAAACGAGACTCTTAATAGTTATCCATTTAAAATGAGTAGATTCGAATAGAAAACAGAACAGTATTAATTATAATCTAAACAAAAATATTGAGTTGATTTGAAAGAGATTTAATGTGTAAATAGTGCTGATAAAAATTCATTTAATTCTACATAACAATGATACATAATAATCCACATTAATCCGCACATTGTTTTGAATTTAATCAATGCAATTAATTAAATCTAAATATTCCTTTCCTAGGAATAATGACCCAGAAAGTACAGAACTTAACAAATACTCAAATAAAAATTTTATTAACAATTCACTTGTGTGCTTTCAACATCATTGCACACTGCATTCAGTCTCATTTCAAGACAAAAGTAGGATCTTGAATTTCAAACCAGACGTTGTATCATCATTATTCTATGATAATAACTCTGTATCTCAATATATATGTATTTTTTTTTCTTTTCAGGTTTGCAAAATATTACTATAAGGATGGTGTGGAGTACAGAACACTCATTAAAGCCTATGGGATTCGCCTGGATGTCATTGTTCATGGACATGTGAGACCGTACAGGAAGTACATTAGTGCCTGTCTGACATGCTGACTGCACATACGCCTAATATTGAAACATGTATTTCCTTTCAGGCAGGAAGATTCAGTCTGATTCCAACTATCATCAACACGGTCACGGCCATGACGTCAGTAGGAATTGTACGTTTTTGCTGAATGCATATAAAAACATGGTTATATGGGGTTAAAATGTGTGAGATAATGACAGTGATGGCAGACATAAACACTTCGCAAATTGCATTACGGGAATGATTCTCAGGTTTCGCTCAAAGCGCTTGATCTGGGGGGAAGTGGCATTTATGGACATATACAGCTTGTCCTCAAGCTTGATCTTAGGAAATGTCTGATTTTCTCTCGTCTAGTGCTCAATCATCTGTGACTGGATCATGCTGACGTTTATCGATAAGAATGAAGTCTTCAGTGATAAGAAGTTTGATAATGTAAGTCAAGCAGGATGGAAATTTCAAAAAATGATTAAATGTGAATTTATGAAGCAGAACGTTTTCATAGTAGTATGTAAAAATTTGCAATTACTTTTTTTTTTTATTATTCAGTGGCGAAAACAAGCTTCCATAATATTTCTAATGACTAATTTTAAATTTGGCAAAAATCACACTATAAATGTATCAGCAGTATTTTTATTATATTAAATTATATTTATGTTCTCTAATTATCATCTGTTCGCCTTCATGCCATTCCAAACCATTGACTTTCTTTCTTCTATGGAGCACAAAACAGAAATATATATATAAAAAGAAAGTCATCCAGGTTGGAACATGATGGTTGATTATTTTCTTTTTCTTGCACAGATTAATCAAAAGCTGTTTCTATTTTGTTTAACCAGGCCTCCAAGCAACCCAATCAGCCAATGACAACAGACCTCACGCTTACAAGCTATGGCTCCACCCACTCTGACCTCTCAGATGGTGTGCCACTGTAAAACATCCTGCCACCACCAAATCCGGCATGCCATGCCTAATATAGAGTATAGTGCAATATCGTTACCTAAAGGATTGGATATTTTCCTGTCTGAGGAAAAGAAAAGTGTGGAATACAGCACAAAATGCCATATCTGAATATAGAAAAGCTTCAAAAAACATGTAAAACCACATATGTTGCTTCGCTTCAATAAATATTAAACACTGATCAACAATTGGCTAGCTTTTTTAATTCATCTACATAGGTTTGCATGTATGTTCCTAGTTTGAACAGTCATGGAGCATGAAATGTTAAAGGGACATTATTTCAAAACTCTTTAAATATTGTGTCTCATACAAACGGGGCACATGATTTGATTTCCAAAGGATCTAAAGCAGCATTTGATTTTGATCTGTTAAAATATTAACAAATATTGTTCTTTGGTATAGCGTGTTCAGAGAAATCCCACAAAATAAACATCACGGATTTTGATTTCACTTTAAATTTAAAGTTTGGCACAGAACTTACCCGGTGATTAAAAAAAAAGCTTTTTGGACAAGAAAAAAAAAAAAAATGTAGGAATGGACTTGATTTTATCCCTCTGGATTTGATTGGATCATTGTGGTCTTTTGCTATTGGTGGATCTCATGTGAGTGACAGGTTGTCCCACCCTCACGCCAGTAAACACATCATCAGAAAAGTAAAAAAAAAAAAATGTGCACATATATATACCGATATGTATATATAGACACATATATACCGGTATATATATATATATATATATATATAAACAAACAGGAATTGTCAATTTTGATTACATGGTGACTTTATGTACTTGAAAAGATCAATCTGTTCCCAATAATCACTTCTTTTCCGGGAGCCGACATGCATCAAAAATCATCTTGCATAAGGAAAGATGAGATGGTTTTTCCGAAGAGAAGCACTCGCACTGCTAACCTGATAACAACTCCTCTTGAGATATTGGTTACAGTAATGAAATTTAGGGGAAGAGAAATTGCGTCTGCCCAGATCTCGAAATGTGATTAATAGAAGCGTATCGACTTAGGCAGCTCACACATTTGAGGTTTATGGATCAGTCTTTTAAGTAATGACCAAGGGTGCATATAAAACCTCATCTCCAGACAGGACAAGAGACTGAAACCAGATGCTAAAGAGGATGAACAGACTAATATGAACTAATAGCAGGACTATGCAACCGTTTGTACTGCATTCTTATATATTACAACACTTATTTTTTATTTCAATTTAGAAGACAAGTAAATAATCTCATTCTAATTGCTGAATTTTTACTCAAATCTTTTTTCTGATTTTTGTGAAACATTATTACAATTTAAAATAACTTTTTGTATTTTTATATACTTTAATTTATAATGTAAAAGCTGAATTTTCAGCATCATTACTCCAGTCTTCAGTGTCACATGATCCTTTAGAAATCATTCGAATATGCTGATTTGTTGCTCAAGAAACAATTAGTATTACTGTTAATGTTGATAACAGTTTGTGTAACAAATAATGTTTTTTTTTTTACAGAATTATTTGTTTAATTTAAAGTATTTTTTATCAATTTAATGCATCTTTGCTGAATAAAAGTATTTAGTTAAGGCGTCATTAGTTAACATTAAAAAATGCATTTGTTACAGTATTTATAAATCTTTGTAAATGTTAGTTACTAAACCACTGTTCATTTCTATGGTTCATGTAAGCTCAGGTCCATTAAATAATACTATCAGATACAATGTTTGATTTCATCAATGCATTAGTAAATGTTGAAATGTATATTAATACATTTTTAATTTATAAATCGCCTTTTCCAAGCTCAAGGTTGCTGTAGAAGATAGCAAAAACGAATAAATACTCTCTATTGTTAGTTCATGTTAACTAATGTTAAGAAATAGAACCTTATTGTAAACCGTTACGAAAAAAAAAAGAAAAGAAAATAAATAAATACATTTACTGATCATAACCTTTTGACTGGTAAAGTTAATCAACAACTCCAAACCAACATTAGTGATCCCCTACTGTATTACTGAATCTGCAATCCTATCACCCAATTCTCATACCAAGACATGCTCCAGGGTCACAAAAAATATAAAACAAAAAAACTAACAGTATAAAATAACAAATGAAATATGTTTAGATAATTCATTTTTTAATGTGAAGGACAAATGACTTCAAGATTTTTATTTTCCAGCAAACCGTCAAAGTGTTTCAGACCCTATTCTGAAGAAAGTGCTTTTCTCTCTTACAGTTCAGTAAGTGGCGAGTGCAGCAATGCCAATTCGCAATGGTTGGATTTCAAATTGCACAGCATGTCATATATCTCCATGATGTCCAGGTCTTTGGCTCAGAGATGAGAAATCGAATTATAATGTGGTAATGTAAAGTGGGAAGGCAGAGCTAGGGAGCCAGGCAGTGACGTGGACGTCTCCTTAAGTTAAACTGGCTATTGCAAACCTCAAATAGCCCTATATTTGGTTACCAAAACTAAAAGCCATATTCTTTACAGAATTAAACTCATAAACGTCAAAAAGAGGTGATATCCAAAATGGACCGTTACCACAGGGACGTATTAGTTGCATGCCACTGTGAGAAAGAGCCATATCATTGCAGATTCAATTAGCAACCATAATGACCGAAATCATCATTAGGAAGTAATGATTGAAGATCATTTGCAAAAGTGAATTCTTCATATACAAAAATATTTATTAACACACAAATAAAAAAAAGGTCCATTACCAAAACATTTCCCCGGTTATAATGTACACAAACTTCAAATGAATTCAGATCTGTACAAATGGCACAAACTCACATCGTTTGGCACAACCAATGGAGAGCATCAGGTGAACAGCGTCTATGCGTTCATACTAAGGACCCAGTCAATGGTCTCTAGCAGGAAGCTCATATTATAGTGGGCGGCAATGTTCCGGAACACTTCCACCTGCTCGGAGAAGCTCTGCAAACACATCCAAACAAGTGGAAATGAGAAAACATGACAGCTGTAAAACATACACTACCACTTGGACTTGGTAATATTTGTTTAACGCTTTTGAAAGAAGTATCTTATGTTCAACAAGGCTGCATTTATTTGATAAATTGTGACATTTTATTACAATTTAAAAGTACTGTTTTCTATTTTAATATATTAAAAATGTAATTTATTCATGTGTTGGCTAGGGATGGGCAACGATTAATCACGATTAATCGCATCCAAAATAAAAGTTTGTGTTTACATGATATATGTGTGTGTGGTCTGTATAATTAATTTGTATATATAAACACGAACACATGCATGTATACATTTAAGAAAAATATGTTTTCTTAATATATCAAATATTTATATTTATACATAATATTAATTATCTATAAATATATATAATGTACATACATGCAAATATTTCTTAAATATATACATACATGTGTGTGTATTTATACAAAATAATTACACACTACACACACATATATTACGTAAACACAAAATTTTATTTTGGATGCGATTAATCGTTGCCCATCCCTAGTGTTCAGCATCATTACAACAGTCTTCAGTGTCACATGACCCTTCAGAAATAACTCTAATATGCCGATTTGTGGCTCAACAAACTTTTATTATAAATATTGAAAATTATTGTGCTTGGGTGATTTTTTTGATGAGTAGAAAGTTTAAAAGAACAGTATCTATTTGAAATAAAAATACATTACAAGTATCTTTAGTGTCACTTTTGATCAATTTAATGCATCCTTGTTGAATACAATCTTACTGAGCCCAAACCTTTGAACTGTAGTATTAACACAGAAGTATTAGCATATTAGTATTACACAAATACCTTTGTGGTGAAGCTGAGGTTGAAATCTCCAGCACAGCTACAGTACAGCGGCATGTTTGCTTCCTTCACTCCTTTGCATTTGGCACATTCCTATAATAGGATAAAGAGCCATTAAAAGAACTGAAGGTCAATGGATGAGCATATACATTAAACTTGCACATCTTACACTTAAAGGGTAATTCCACCAGTGGAGACATGAATATGTATTGAAAGTGGGTCATATATGTAGTAGAATAGTATGATACATTTCTAATTTCTTCTTGGCCGTTAAAAGGCAGAAAATGACTTTTTAGTGCTTGTGGATTGTAGACAACAACGCCTATAGTGCATTGCAATGCTTAGCTCCACAGGCCACTCCCACTACTCCGCCCATCAATGTAGACTAGAGTTGAGCTCCACTCTACGCTACCGCCTGGAAATCATTTCGCACAATAAAATCAGATAATGCGCGGTAATATAATTTGACGACGTAAGAGCGCCATCAGCCAATGGATTGGCGTGATTCTATATGGACAATCGCTACACTTACTCTGATGCGTAATTTTACCTTTTTTGTCTTCGGCATCTTTATTAATCCATCTTCACCCCCGCAAATTAGTTAAAATCTCCCGTAATCTAGAGCGAGTGAGCAAGAGCGTGCATGCGAGACAGATCAGACTGCTCCAAACCGTATAGTGAGCGCACGAGGGAGAGGGAGAGAGCGAGAGACTTTGCATGTGTGCGCCTCATGACACAGAGACTCAGACACCGGAATTTTCGTTCTTATTCGGTCTGTGTTATTACCATTTACGTCGACACCGGTTCCCTATTGGCACCGCGTTTCGGTACCCAACCCTATCCATAATGCATCTGTCTGCATATTCAGTACCGTCGTCCATATAGACCTTATTCAGAGCAGTGCCATGACAGGTATGAAAGTGAGGCTGTGAGGGATAGACTTACCGTGTTTCCAATGGCATCCGCTGTAAAAATCTGAATAAAGCGGCTGGATTACTTACAATTTTCCACAGCTTACATTATCGGGAGTTTTTTGTCAACTGACATTTCTTAGAAAGATATTTTTCCAGTGTTTCATGAGCAGAACAATCCGAAAACACATTAAATAACAGTACAGCCCATTGAAGAGATGCAAGTCTATCCCTCACAGCCTCGCTTTCATTCTCATTAAAAATCAAAGATGGCGCTGCCGTGAATAAGGCGTATTTTCAAAAAGTGTCTGCCAGTGAAATCAAATGCACTGGCACTGATTTGTGATAGGTCAGTTAGCGCATTAGGCCCATCCCCCTATGGGCGGGTTTGAAAGGGTGGGAACTCGTGCTTGTAGTCTCTACAGAAATCCCCCCTCTTACACTTCCACCTACAATGACGTAAAATGACGATTTTTGCGTCATTGTAGGAGAAAGTGAAAAAGGTAAATAGTGTATTTCTCTCATCTCAGGGGAAAATGAGAGTGTTGCACGACCATTCAATAGTATAACTGGATTTCTAACAATGTAAATCTTAATGCAAATGGGTGGAGTGTCCCTTTAAAGAGTTAACTTTGGCAAAACCATAAATCTAAAACAAGCTGAAAGTGGTAAATGTGTCTCTCACCAGGTCTTGTAGGGTGTAACTCATGAGTTTCTTCTGGAGAGCCTCCACCAGGGCCATTTCTATGGACTCCGTGTCATACTGGGCCTGACAGTTAGAACAGAACCACTGAGGAAGAACTGAACCATCCTACAGGAGGAAAGAGGTGTGAAGAGAGAATATTATTGTCTTTTTTGGCTAGTTTGATCACATGGCAAAGGAGTGAACATGAGTGAGTAGCTAACCATTAACCGCAGGTTTAAATATAACAAACTTTAACAGTGAGAGTCAGGTTATTACCTGGGAAACCGCAGGGTCTTTGCAGAGGTCAAGGTCACGACAGAAGTTACATTGGTGGCAGATGACCTCTGGCAGGACGTAGGACTTGCAGGGGTCACGGAACTGGGCGTCCTCTGAGAATTCTCCAACATCCACCAATCGCAAAAGATCTCGCTTCAGTTTGTTCACCTGGTTGACAATGTTGGCGTCCAGAGAGAGCACCTGGAGGGACGTTATGCACGTATGTTTTTAACACTGAAATATTATTACAATTTAAAATAGCTGTTTTCTATTTTTATATATAATTTATTCCTGTGATGCAAAGCTGAATTTTCAGCATCATTACTTCAGTCTTCAGTGTCACATGATCCTTCATTTTAATATGCTGATTTGATGCTCAAGAAACATTTATTATAATTTTCAGTGTTGAAAACAGTTCATGCTGCTTAATATTTTTGTGGATAATTGTGAAATTAAAATTAATTCATGAATTTAAAGTTCAAAAGAACCGCAATCATTTGAAACAATTTTCTGAAATGCCTTTACTATTGCTTCTGATTTTTAGAAGTATGAAAGTATTAATAAAAACGGTAGTCTTGTGTAGAGAGATATATTGTTACAACTTAAGGAGTTTAAAACACAATTCTGCAGAAAAACACAGAAGCAAGAGGTGCATGTTGATACCTGGCAGACGTATTTAATAAACTCCAGAGCAGGGTTATTGAGGGGCAAGTGAGAACCAGGAAGAACAGGAAACATCTCAGAAGGGAGTGTAACACTGCGAGTGCTCGAAACCTTCTTCTGAATCTTCTGAGTGATGGTGAAGAAATTCTGTGTCAGTTCACTTGACACGTACTCCTGGGAGAACGTGATCAAACCTAAACACAACAGACACAAGAAAAATAACTACAAGAGTGAATCTTACAGAAGAGTAATGCTGGGTGGTATGACCAAAAATATAGATCATTGTATTTTTTTTTAAGATTCTGGCAGTTGCACGGTATATCACTGTTTTTTTTTTTTTTTTTTGATGACTGGACCTTTATATAGGTTTATACTGGCTTATTCTTTCTGTCAGGGGTACATAGAATGTAAAACACTAATGTCAAACACAAATTTACAGTTTATAAAAAGTAGTAGTATTAAAAAAAAAAAAAAAAAACATATTGCCCAGCACTATAGATGAGCAATTTATTATATATATATATATATATATATATATGAAGAGTTCAGATGCAAAAGCCTAAATCATAAAATTATGATTTTTATCAAACTTGTATATTTAAGTTCAGTAATTTCACTTAAATAACAATTAATAGGTAATTATCATTGCCATTTTAGTGAAATTACTGAACTTAAATATACAAGCTTGATAAAAATGATCATTCTAGAAGAAAATTTCAAATGGCACTTAGAGGCTTTTGCATGTGAACTCTTCATATCTATATATATATATATATATTCTCTCTTTCAAAACATTTTAATTTTAATAACATGAACAATTAAAAGGATGCGTTTCAATTTTTCATCTTTGAAAATATCAACTCTCAAGTTTATTTGAGAATACAATCACAAATAACCCATAACAAAAGCATAGGAAGCTGAAACTTTATACGTCTTACCAGGAAGTGCACTGACATCCCCAGTTGGCTGCTGGGATGCTTGGGTCGCTCCTCGTCTCTTAATGGGAGTAGCGCCAGGGGCGTTCCGCCGAAGCTCTTGTCTCATGCTGTGATAGACAGCTGCAATGTAGGCTGTAAACAACCAATCAATTATCATGATGAGAAATTATAACACAACTATAAATTAACTTGTAATGTTTCTTGAGCAGCAAATCAGCATATTAGAATGATTTCTGAAGGATCATGTGACACTGAAGACTAGAGTAATGATGCTGAAAATTAAATTTAGCATCACAGGAATAAATTGCATCTTAAAATTGTAATATTTCACATGACTTCTGATTTTAATGCATTTTTGGTTAAATAAAAGCAGCCTCGAAAACCTTAATTTTCTTATTTTTTTAAATCTTACAAACAAACTTTTAATTGCACATGGAGCATAAAGACACAAAGCAACTGCTATTTTGGAAGGCTAAAAAAGGACAGAGATGGGAATTTTGAAAACAAAACGCAATCTGTAATATTACCTGAAATGATCATAAGAAAGTATTTCTGACAGGATGCCGTCTGAGGAAGGTACTGCATGATGTTCCAGTTACTTTCAATCAGGTCTTCAACATCTTCTTCCCCATCCTGTTCCTCATCCTCCACTTGGTTTTCTTCATCTTCGTCCTCATCCTCACTTCCATCTCCCTCTGCTCCATCTTTTTTAGTCTTCTTTTCATTGCCGTGCTAGAGTTGGTAAAAAAATAAATAAATAAATGTGCGTTCAAACTCAATTTGAACTCGGTGTAAATGTCACAAATCTTTTACACTGAAAAATTCCAAGTTGGAGCAAATTGTGCTTCACCTCTCCATACAGAAGGCTAGAGGGCAGCTTTCCCTTCACTCCTCCATGGTTAGCAGGATCCATCCACAGCAGAAACTCCCAACAGCGTGAGAATGTGATGGACAGAGAGTGGAAGATTTCTTTTGAATGGATACTGACAAACAGAAAACAGAAAATGAATACAAAACATTTAATACTAAAGTTGGGATTTCAGAGACTTGCTTATTGCACAAGAAACTAGTATTAGAGTCTAGACGAGAATCAAAAAAAAGGGTTTAAAAACCTGTTAGTGATATACTCCACGTATGCAATGGAGTCGTCAATGCGTCGTTTCTTGGTGCAGAGGATGAGACGGTTGAAGTTTCCATAGATCACAGATGATCCCAGGCGCTTAAACTCAGCCACAAGTCTAATAGAAAATTAGTGTTTAAAACCAGAAAAGTATAGGGCTCAAACAGTAGAGCATAGTGCGAACAACACCAAGATAATGTGTTTGATTACATGAACTGAACTATACATGAACTGATCATTTATACTTCAAATACATGAACTGATCAATTATAATTCAAAAGTTGTTTTGGACAAAAGTATCAGCGAAATGCATACATGTTCATACCAGAACAGAAAGAAATTGATTTCTGTGACCGCACCCTCTGTGATTTAATGTCCCAGACCTTAATGGACCAACCAAACATCAAGTTGACATAAAACTGGTAGTCTGTAAGATGTACTCACTGTAGGAAGATCTTCTTCATCATGTTGAGGAGTGTGCGGTGCAGGGCCGGGTCGTACAGCAGAGAACTGGGCGATCGCAACCATCGATAAAAATGCATCACCTGGTTATCAGCGTAGACGTTATGATACTGCGTGATCTCTCGAACCCAACCAACAACCATACTCTTCAGGATCCTGCACATGGACGGAAAACAGTGAGAACCCTTTTGCACAGAATGAGTTTGATGGTTTGATTATGTTTACTAGCCTTATTCATTTATACATGCATACCTGAATGTGTTGGAGCAGAGCGCTGTCTCGTCATAGCTGGCCACTGCGTTAGCCCCCTGATTTCCTGACATCATTTCCTCCAGAGATGCATGCTGAATGACATCAAAGCTGACGCCCATGCTGGCCCCGCCTTCCATGTCGTTAACGTGCTGGGACTGCAGAATGGTGTTCACTGCCAAACTCTGAATATCCAACTCCACACAAACTGGAAAAATAAGCAAAACGTACTTTATAGAGATACATTTTTAAAAGTAATATTTTTACTAATATTAACTTTTCAACCTGATACGTTATCTGTTCTTTAATATCACGTCTACCGATAGATAGGGTTATTTGGTGGGTCTCTAAAGATTAGCACATTAATAGTTTTTTTTAATGCAGCATCAGCATTTTCTTTGTTTGTATAATCTTTTTTTTTTTCCTCAAATATAAGCCCTTAATTTCAAGTGAGTTGAAGTGGGAAAATTATTTATTCAAAAATAGCTTATTAAAAAAAAAATTTGACCATATTTTTGCATAAATATGACATAAAAACACCATCAATTACTGTATTTAATAAACAAAAGCATTTTATTTATTTACCACAATTTTGCATAAATATAATAAGATATAATATAATTTAATAAAAGCACCAGTAATAGTTATTTTTATTTATATTCATAATGCATTTTATTTTTAGCATTGTTGTAGTCTAATAAATATGTAGTTGTCAAAAAGAATATAGTAATTACAATAAAAATTTAAGAGGATATGGGCTCTATGCACGGAGGTATTTCCGGTGAAGGATTAAGGATGCTCGATAACTTCCGCCGATCGTAGAGTCCAATGCAATACCGAGAATTTATATTGATATGGTTATACTAAAGAAATGTTAGTCACAAAAACAGATAAAACAGACACCCCTCGTTGTGTTTATGCTTCTTTTTAAAATTATATTAAATAAACATAACTACATATAAAATTACATCTAAACGTATGAAAGTTTCGTTTCAAAGACGGGAGGACAGTACATTTTGCAGACTCTGCCATAATCCCGTTTTCCTCGGTTTTCCCCCGCTTTAAACTCCACAACTGGAAATGGACGAGCATCCTTGCGTCAAATGCGGATCTTATGTGTGCATATAGCCCATTTAGGCTTTACAGCCATCTCCTGCTACAAATACAATATTCTCGCTTTGTCTACGGGATCTTCATTAATCCCCTCGCTAGCAGACGTTCCGGGAGCGGGTTTGAGAGGGTGTGAACTCGTGCTTGTAGTCTTTACAGAAATCCCCCCCTCTTACACTTCCTCCAACAATGACGTAAAATTACGATTTTTGCATCATTGTAGGAGGAAGGGAAAAAGGTAAATAGTGGATTTCTCTCATCTCAGGGGAAAATGTGAGCGTTGCACGAACATTCAATAGTATGACTATTTTCCTAACAATGGAAATCTTAATGCAAATGGGTGGAGTGTCCTTTTAATATCTGCTGTACTCCTAGTCTGCGTGTCTGATCCTGTCTTAATTTGCTTACCTGTGGAGTAGCAGCCCTGGCTGTTGATCTCCATGGAGCCTCTCTCATCACTCTCCATCACCAGTCTGCTGTCGTCAGCCTCTTTCCCCCCAAGGTCCGGCCTTGCCGTAGGTGACAGCCACAACAGGTGGTTGTGCTTTCTCAGATGACGTGCAAGAAATAGATCAGATCCAAATATGGAAATATCCTGAGGCAGGTTTCCCACGGGCAGGTGATAATACCTGCAGAAAGAAAGGACATTACAGTAATGAGTCTGAAGTCAGCTTCTCCTAGCACGCTCCCTGATGTTGATTTTTTTGGGGGGGTTTATTAAATAGATCTAACCTCATGGTCAAATTGAAATAAAATCTCTATTGTGACAGTGACAAATTTGTGTGGAATACCTGGCCATATCAAAAGCCTGTGAGAGGCAGCTGTCCAGGTTCAGGTAGTGTTTGATCATGCGGCGAGCTCCGTGTCGTTGCCAGTCTAGTACATTGTAGCTTATCTCATCTATAACGTGAACAGGCACCACCGGGAACTCCTCCAGTACAGTCATGCCGGCAGCCAGACGCCGCAGCTCCCAGTTAGACTGAACAGCGATCAGGGTAGGACCACGGCGCTCCTCCTGTACACACATAAGGAAGGCTAATGAAATTAACTTTCTATTTAAATAAAAGCCCTCTTTTTATAATCACTAAAAAGCTGTCACAATGAATCTTTTATTTAGCCTACATGGTGACTACACTTTGTTATAAGTTAACGCATACTGATCTTACTTATTACTGATGAATGCTGCAAAAACACGTTGTAAATAGAAACCGTCGACGCTCTCAAGAGCGCAAACACCAAATCTGTTTCGCCAATATGCTATTATTATGAAGAAAACTGTTCCTAGACCAGCCGTCACAGGCAACCTTTTCCTCTAAAAGCAATCAGAAGCAGCAGCAGTCATTGACTACATTTACAAGCTGTCAATATTCGTATTAAGGTCACTATTTGGGTTTATGAAACATTCGGAATAACCGGTTTACATGCGTGAGCAAAGAGAGTTACTCCTGTATACATGGAGTTTGTAATCAATTGGCAATATCCCGATGTAAACGGCGATGCACAGTTAGGGTCTGGACGTATGGACAACCTTAAGATGCAATATGCGTCATTTCCAATTCTTCTTCCTGTATCCAAAGACGACAACAACAGCTATGCACGTGGATAATGAATAGTTTGGGGCATTTAATGATTGCCTTTGTTTGCACTTTGGTACTGGTCCAAAAGTATAGTTTTGTGCTGCGTCTCGCCACGTTTACCTTCTTCTTGTTTACTTGCGATACTTCTTCTACTCAAAAGACCAAGATTCCTTGTGAATAGTACATGCGCAGAACACAATTCACTATGGGGATATGCCGATATGCGTTTACATGACGAAACATATGGGTTAAAAAAAGGGGTCATAACCGGGTTTTTAAAATCCGGGATATGAGCATATTCGGGTTTTTGCCAGTGTTTACATGGCCATGCGCGATCGGGTTATTGCTAACATCCCGGTTTTGAACGGGTTATTGGCTGCATGTAAACATAGTCAGCCTTACACACACTCCATCCATGGCTGACTATGAAAAACATCTCAGACACTGAGAAAAGCAGTGATGCAGCAAAATATATTATGAGAAGAAAATAAATAAATCAGCCTTCAATGAATGTATGAATACAATTGTAGTAAACCTTAACTAAATTAGGTACTTTTAAAATAGCATAATAGGGGCACTTTAAATGACATGTTGAGGCTGCACCTTATAGTTGAGGAGGATGCGCTGCAGTGCACGGTAGACGGCTTTGATGTCATTTTCAGCACGGACTTCAAACTGATGTTTCTCAGGTGGCAGAAGCTCCTCTGTGGTCTTCTCCAGCAGTGCAGTGCGCTCCGCTCCATACACTGAACTCAGGTTCGGCATCTGATTGCTGCGTACCTACATTTGGTGTAAATTACAGTAGTGTAAACGGCATCATCTTTGCACTCTGCATTTATTGCAGCACAATTAATCAATCTAAATCCTGCTGTGATTTAATAAAATAAATATATATATGCTGCTTGATTACTGGTCTTTTACATGCAAATAGCTCATGGTGTTTTTTTTGGCACAGCGTTTTCAGTGCCTTGGTTTTCAGTAAATACCACTCCACACAAACCCATCTCTGCATTTAGTAGAGTTTGGATCGCTTATAATACGCATTTGGCAATGCAATATGCACCAACCATCTTCCTAAACTTGTTAGGAGAAGTGCATATTAACCAACTGTTGATAACAAGAGAGAAGCTTTAAGCTCTTGGGTTAATGCTTAAAAAAATGAGAAATTAAGACAGCCATAAATATTAGAATTGTAATTTTATCTTTATTTCTTCTGTAGAAAACTGAATACTTACAATGATTTATATTGATTTATTTTATAGTACTCTTTATTGTTTTGTTTGTTTTTATTTAATAATAAAAACAATAATCAAAATCATAATAACATTTATCATATAGTCACATTAATATAATCACAATAATTGGCTTATTTTGGTTTGTCTCCTTGTTGAGTTTATGTTTAAGCTAAAACGTGGAGCTTACCGTGTCAAGAACAAAGACGCTGGCTTTACGTTGAGACGGTATAAAGAGGCCAAAGAGAGCCTTGTGGCCCTGACTGTGATGGTACAGGTAAATGTGCCTTACACTGCCTGTAACACATAAAACACACCCACAAATATTTTTAGCTTAAACACTTAGAAGCACATCAGCCACTAAACAGATGCACATACATTACTAGTGCATGTATTGGATTGGATTGGATTAGCCTTTATTGTCTCCTGACGGAGAAATTCATCTTTGGCATTCGAGACACAGATGCAACACATAACACACATAACATGATTTACATAAATTCACACATTCTATTAATGTTAAAAAATTAATGTCACACCCAACATGATCTACCTAATTAAGGTCACAGATAACATGATTTACCTAAATTCTAACCCACACACCCTAGTTGATAGTTCAGTATTTTAATGGAGAGCGGTACAAATGAAAATTTACACCTATTTAGTCTGCAATTTGGTAGCCTGTACCTTCTGCCTGAGGGCATCATCTCATACTCGCTGTAGAGGACAGGATTCGGATCATTAATGATTTTAAAACTCTGTTTCTTTACCGCCTCCTCAAAAAGCTCATTAGTTGGTTACAAACAAAACTAAAACCACCCTGATGGTGATTATTTCACCTGGCTCGAGGTAGCTGAACTGGGCCAGGGATCTCATCTCGAGGTGTTCCAGGTCAAAAGTATCAGCCTCTCTGCCAGCCAGGTCTCGGACCACCTGTTTATTGACCATACACATGCAGCCCAGCTGGACCAGAGCCCGGAACAGCAGCGGAACCTACAGGTCGTGTGAGAGGGCACGAGACAGACACATGGAAATGACCTCTTTAGATACTGCAAGATAAGGTCAATGCAGCAGAGCAGAAACCCTCTTTGGAAATCTCCAATTAGTCTAGAATATTACAGGCTGACTACAAAATTAAAGACAAATTCATATACAATAATGGTAATTAGGCCAAAAAGGCAAGATGTCATGTTTTGGAAAAGGCATTTACCTGTGTCTCATAGACACCCTCAATATCAGGAGCAGAGAGATCTGCATTGATCTCATTGAGGTGTTCTTGGTACATGTCCTCAGGAACTGCATACTGGTACAGGTAATACACCACACTGGAACGTGGAAGTATCCGGTTCACCTGCCGTTTAAATGGGTCAAAGTGAGACTTGTCCCAAACTGAATTAAGAGCACAGCTTTGATGGATGAGTTGAAATATCCATGTTGAATCATTGCAACACTCTTTGGAATACATGATTCTGAGCAAAATATATGTACATTTGTATTAATAAATATTAACAACATTAGCAATCATAATATTATTGTTAATACATGTAAATTAATATTGTTGCAATATTCAACATCTTGCTAAGCAGATTTCTATATTGTGAATGTGATGGACTCTTTGCCTTAAAGGAACATTCGCTTGGATATTCAACAGGCACACAATCAATTTATAATCAAGAACATGGAGATTTCTCCCTACACAGATCATGGACAAAATTGGTGTTGAAAATTGTATACACACAAATACAAATTTTATATACCTTTTTGCAGGTAGCTCCCTCTTCTTGCTTAGGCACTCTCTGATTGACATAAAACACTCGTGGGATGTTGAGCTTCATGCAGTGCAAGTCACTGCCAATGACCGCCCACAACTTATAAAGACCTGGGTGACTGGTCTCTGCAATCTAGAGGTGGATAAAGATACACACCATGCGTTGGGACAAAAAGAACAAACCAGTAGTCATGTTTAATAGTTTAGATACAATGGATACTTGTATTCAGCAAGGGCATATTAAGTCGATAAAAAGTGACAGTATGAAGACATTTATAATATTATACAAGATTTCAGCAAAATCAGCATATTAGAATGATTTCTGAAGGATCATGTGACACTGAAGACAGGAGTAATCTATGTAAATCTGTGTAAATAAAATGTGTAAATTCAGCTTAGCTCCACAGGAATAAACTACATTCTAAAATATATATATTAAAATAGGAAACGGTTATTTAAAATTGTAATACGTCGCAGTAGTATTACCATTTTCACTGTATTTTGATCAAATAAATGCAGCCTTGGTGAACATAAGAGACTTCTTTCAAAAATAAAGTGCATTTATAAGTCACCTGAATCCGCTGTTCATCCAACCGAACCTATGATTTTCACTGATTTAGATGTCCGGACCCGATCGGCACATTACAAATATTATAATTCTCAGTGTTAAATGTGATGATATGGTAACATATTACAGGCTGCTTTCAAATAAATATTTATTTAAAGTAAAAGTGTTTCTTTGGCAAAATTACATTTCTTTAATAGCCAAAACAAAGGCTTCAAACTTAAATAATCACAGTTTCTATCACTGCAACTTCCCGAACATCACACACACAAGAAATTAAATTCGTTCAGCCCAGGCAAAGTCTGGATATAGGCTTTATTAGTTTATTGTCATATAAATACACAGCCATTTCATATCACACACCCAACACTTTATTCGTCCTGATTAACTACTAAAACTATCCCCATTCCCCACACAGTACTTTTCTTTGCTTTACTTTGTTTTGTTTTTAATTTTTAAATTCCTCTTGGATCTGTTTTGCCCACATTGCTGCTTAAACAAGTGGACCCCGCAACTGCGTAGCTTAATGAGATTCTGCAAATGAGTGTGACAAATTAAGCTTTAAATTCAATGATATTTCCATAGTTATGTTGGAAAACACTCTTAGCAGAATAATTTCTGTAAAATTTGTGTAAATAGGTAAAGCTGTTAAGTTATTAAGCAATATCTCATGTAGGTTTCTTCCATTGTGTTTTATATAATGACAACTAGGAGGTGCTTTTCAGTTTATTAAAATCAACACATTTATCTCATCCATCCACGACCCACCCATGAAAAAGTGTAACGTTATTTTTTTGTACTTTTTTACTACGTAGCCAAACTCAGGCCCACCAGTCCTGCGGATTATCTGCTGTGTCCAAGGATATAACCACAATCCGCACATCACTAATGTACATGGAAAATGTATCGCCAGTGTGACGTACCTGTACAATTTGCCAGGGCATGTCTAGAATACTGCGGGCGGTTCTCCGCAGGAAGCTGCCAAGACCTGTTGTCGGTCCATCACGGATTACACCACCCCCTGTCGGCTGAGCTTCTCCATCAATCAAACGTCGCCGTTTCCTTCGTTCCTTCCTCTGGCGAATCTGCAGCTCCCATTTTTTCTTGTGGTAGCGCAACCAGACAAGAATTTCCTCCTATAGACACACACAAATACAGAACAATTTGCTGTGAAGCCTTCCTTTTATTTCATATGTTGATAGATTTATTAAATCATAAATCTGATCATATGTAACATGAGATAACAAATGCTCCATTTCAGCTGCAGGTGTCATCAATATACAGAGCACAGACGTTTATTAAAGTGCCCATATGATGGCATTTTAAAAGGTTCCAACAAAAAGTTACATGCATCCAAGGTCAAAACCCTCTTTAATATTCTTAGAATATATCACCTCTTTTCTTAAGTGTCTGAAACAAGCAAGGATTCGGTTTCCCTAAACCCCGCCTTTCAGAGAGCCTACTCTGCACTGATTGTTCAGATGGCCCAGTCTCTTGTGATTGGTCTACTGGTTGCGTGTCAAATACCAAACGCTTTTTTTTCAAAAAAAAAAAAAAAAAAAAATGGCGTTGGTTTAACCGTATCAATTCTAGCAAGAGTCGTCATCTTTTGGAAGCGCATGTGAAGTGGATTTGCTTTCACAGCGCAACATAATCTCAACAAGACAACACAAACCAAACTCTTCTAGGCCTCAGCTCTAATTAAAGTATTTGAGGTCAATGAAAACCAGAGGTTAGCATTATGGAAACCTACAGGACATAAATATGGCTGGAATTACTGGCTGCTCGTTAATTTCAATTTATCGTGATCTTTGAAACATTTACATTCACAAACAGATATATAACACACTACATACATCAAGGTGATATCTGAAATTCATAATAGGGGAACTTAAAATGTTATTGCATTGTTATACTGTCTGTATTACCCGGGTGGCACCCATGTCTGGCGGTGGCCCCAGTATTTCTCGCCAAGACTGTGTGAGTTCTTGCTCTTGAGACTCGGCCTGGCTGTTCTCTCCCTGAGATATCCTCTTTCTTTTTGTGCTGATTAGTATGGCAGGTTGCAACGGGCGCGGAGGAGCTCCGAAATCCTCCATATCAGGAGTCTCACCTGATGCTAGAGTTTTTTGGGCCACCTGAGAAAGACAGAAGAAGGTGTGCGTACAGAAGGAGACACGTAGACAGCAAGTTGTGTGAACGGTGTGTGACCGGTAGACCTACCTGTCTCTTTCCCTCACTGGTAAAGAGCTCACTAATCTTCTTTTGCTTGTAGATGTCATTCTTTTCCAGAAGCTTCTTATGCAGCCAGTCTGGATGTCGTACCCTGGGTACTGGGTTTTTCACCTGAACAAAAATAGTAACTGTTAAGATATATGGAACTAAACAGAAGAGAATATAAATGCACACATATAGCGACCAACAAATATTTGATGTTTGTCAATAATTATAATTATATGGGTCTAAATGATGTGCATAGTAATTTACCTGTTGTAGAGCTGCAGGAATAGTGATGATCTTCTGTATAGCACTGCCCAACCGCTCAATGTAGTAACTCCAGTCCAGAATCTTATATGGGAAAGACATACAACACGACATACAAAAAAAAAAAGAGTACAACACTCCTGAAATTTCAACAATTTTGAAATTGTGATATTATAGCCAAAGTCAATGAATCAAATTCACTCACTGATCTAATGTCAAGGTCATGGAGGCTAGGCATCTTCAGCCATTTACGTAGGAAATGCTTTTTAACACTCTCTTCAGCCTGAAAAATGGCCAGAGGGATTGCCCTGTGTGTGAATGAATAAATTGTTTATATTTATTACAATTTAAAATAACTTTTATTTCAATACATTTTGAAATGTAATTTATTTCTGTGATGGCAGAGCTGAATTTTCAGCATCATTACTCCAGTCTTCAGTGAAGAAGACTCAAGAATCAATGTTGAAAAAAGTTTTGCTGCTTAATAATTTGTAGAAACCGTTTTTTTTCCAGACTTCTTTGATAAATAGATAAAATAACAGCATGTATTTGAAATAGAAATATTTTGTAACAATGTAAAAGTCTTTACTGTCACTATAAATCTTAACTATTTCTTATAAAGAAACACTATTTTTGCTCTGTTTAAGCGGGAAACGAAAATAATTATTTTAACGTCTCACCTCTCAGTGACGGGCGAGCCCTCCGGTTTGCGAGAGATGACATAGCGACAGCTGAGGCCAGCGTCCTTCACCATTTGATCGCCAAGGAACTCAGCAAGACGTTTGGCCGTGCTGATGGAGGTGGATTTCTGTTCTCCATAATCTTCCAGTTTACGGGACATTGAGCGGTTTTCTGAAATCAGCTCAAATAACTCTGCATCTGGCATGTTAGAGGCCTTGAACACAAAAGACAAGAACAACACTCTCATCGAGTGCCACTCCCATGTGGCTTTGCCTTGTTAAAATAAAAAAAACCAGAGTAAATATTGTAATAAAATACAATGCAAGCAATTATTCCCATTATATGGAAGATTGTGTGACATTTGTCAATACCTTGCTGTAGAGCACATCAAGCCAGTAGTCAGCCACTTTAGCCACAGAGGCATAAACCTCATCTAGAGTCGTGCCTTTCAGGAAGGCCTCAAACACAGATGACTGGAAGATCTTAATGAGTTGAAGTTCTCCTCTCCTCTTCACCTCAAAGCCCTTTAGCTCAGCCAGAGACCCATCCTCGTTAAACACGGCATACCTGAAGATATAGAAGATACTTAGAAACAAAGTATCTCTACAGGTTACAACTTATACAACTTAATAATTCTTTTTCTTATAGTTGAAGCTTTTATCCAAAGCAACTTAAAGTAGTTTGGATCTACTAGTGACTTCAGGTACTGGTCCAAATTTAAACCAACAAAGTATAACCACAATGTAAACCAGAGATTAATTGTGCAGTATTGACTAGGGGTGTAACGGTACATGTATTCGTATTGAACCGTTTCGGTTCGAGGCTTCCGGTGCGGTACGCATACAAACCGAACGATTGCTTGGACCATTTTTCTTGCCGGCAAAATTCGTGCTTGCCATTTGGATGTTGCGCAACGTTGTGTTGGCCGCGTGGCCAACACAACGTTGCGCAACATCCAAATGGCAAGGGTAATGAAAGCAGAACGAAACTGCGCTCCTCGTTATGTGCTTCACGGATCGTTTATCAGTTCGGACCAGCAACATCTGTGCAGCGCGAGCCAATCTCGATCAAGCAACACTGTTACCACACCGCGCTAAGAGATCCGGTAAAGAAAACATTTGAATTCGCCACTGAGGTAATAACATCGCTGCGAGATCTAGTGAGATGCATTCACATTTCTCCGTTATTAACCGTAGATCTCTATTAGATCAAACAGCGCTGTCATGGAAACCAGGAGAAACATTGTGCCGTGAATGAACTAGTACTTTACGTCCACAGACCAGCAACATTCACCATGGATTTAATATAGTAACACTAACTGGAACCAGTTTGGCTGGAATGGTGAAATGCTTTCAAGTACTTCACACATCTTTTTCCAGCACTTCAAAATTCAAATATTATATAAATAAATATATATTTAAATGTTATTTTTAATGTGATGACCAAAACATTATTTGTTCACCCTTCAAAGATGACCCCTATTTATAAACCTGAAAGTTTCAAGATCTAGGAAAACTCACACTTATTGAAAAATATTTTTTCTTTAAACAAATAGGAAATTTCTCTGGCATTTCTTTCTTTTTGCTGTATCGAAAACGTACCGAACCGTGACTTTAAAACCGAGGTACGTACCGAACCGTGATTTTTGTGTAGCGTTACACCCCTAGTATTGACGGATTTTTTGATTATAACAGGAGCAGTTTTGGGTAAGTTACTCTAAAAAAAGTAATTAATTACTAGTTACTAATTACCTCTTCAACAGTGTAATTAGATTACTGTACTAATTACTCTCTTTAAAAAGTATTTAATCACTTTTAATTACTAATTACTTTCAAAATCCCATATCAATCTCAACCAGCTGAATGATACAAGGATAGACATGAATCTGTTTTAACTCTTTCAAATAAATGCTATACAATTGCATGAATTATCCCACAGACCAAGGTGGAGAAGGTTACATTATAAAAACATACTTTTTAACATCAGACAATACATTTTGATATTAAACCCACTATTGTTTTTTCTGATCTCATGACATTTCACACTTTTTTCATACATATTTTACAATAATTCGAGTGCGGTCGTACAATTTAGACACCTCATAAAATGCATACAAATCGCTGTGAGATCGGATTAGAAGTAACTGTAATTAAATTACAGATAAATGAAGAGTAATCCCTTACTTTACATTTTCAATGGAAAAGTAATTAAATTACAGTAACTAATTACTTAGTAATTAGTTACACCCAACACTGAACAGGAGTTTTTACTCAGTGAGCCTGCTCTGTTTTTGAAAGCTACATGCATTATTGGATTATTAATAGTATTAATAATGGTTACAATTTTATTGTAAGTAATGTTACACCTACATATCAACTAACTTTCTGAGTATTAGTAGACTGTTGGCATTAATCAGTAGAATGTCTGTTGGGGAACCATAAAATAAAGTGCTTGCAGATATTAAAGGTCTTCCTGTACTCTGTTCACTGTACTAAAGCATAAAAATACCACAATATGTTTGCATATATTGAGGAAACATGCTAAGTTCACATACTCGTTTCTCTGAAAAGCACTTTATTTTACTTTGAAATGTGCGTTTCCAGGCTGGAGTGTTATTGTTTTGGTCTGTGATACTGCACGTTGCCAATTTTCAAACTGGCATCCCATGTGAGCACCATCCAGTCTGAGCAGCAGGTGGCGGGAGAAACGACGATCTCTGATATTTTGAATTCGACTGCAGTACCCCAGACGTAGTTCTCTCACCTCTTCTTTAGCTTCTTTCCTTCTTCTTTGGAGGCGGGCAGGATCATAGCCAAGTACGGCCCATCCACTTCAAAGAAGATGCTGTTCTCAGCTCTGGTCTCATATGTTAGAGATGCAGGGTCCACCAGCTCTTGATACTGATGATTTGTGAAACCCTCCTACACATACAAATGACAGGATCCATTATAATGTTATTCCATTTTAACCATCTTTTTGAAGGTATCTTCCTTATTAATATATAATTGGCTTTATGCACAGCTGCACTACTTCCTGAACTTCAGACAGCTCCTTTCTGCCATTTTTGGACAAACTGATTAATCCAGGTGTGTCTGATTATTGTTGCTTGTGACTACTGAGGTCAGGCACACCTGGATTAATCAGTTTGTCCAATAATGGAAGACAGGAAACAAAGGAGCTGGCTGAAGTTCAGGAAATAGTGCAGCTGTGCATAAAGCCTATTAACTTGCTTATAATGTGGTTTACTGCTCAAAAGAGAAGCTAGATAAATTACCTTGACCATGATATTGAGCATGGCTCCTGGATAACTGATGGTCACCTTTGGCTTCTTCTCATTGGTGGATTTTATGACAAAGTTCTCAGGAAAGGTGTTGGGAAGAACACACCAGATACCATCAGTGTCCAACTCCAGAGGCCTCCTAAAGAGGAAGATGATACATTAATCAACCAATTACAATAAACTGGTGATTAAATAACCACAACTCTGACAGTGTTTATGGGTTTGGTGTTAGAGTCTGACCCGATCTGCTCAATGAGCTCTCTAGCCTGGGTGATGATGTTGGCACCAGTAAAACACACAATCCCAGCCATCTCCATCGAGTACCATCGTGCTCTGAGAAACATAATGAGAGCCATCATGTAAAACAGGATAAAACAAAAAATATTATCAGTAACTACAGAAGACAAGAAACTCCTTGGGTATATCTGCTCTAGCACTGGGCAATATAAATGCATTGAAAAGTGATGGCTCTGATCGTTCAATACCCTTTTCTCATGACGTATCCGTAGAAGGAGTTGAGGATGCACTTGTGCGCCAGTTGCAGAGACTCATAGAGAATCTCCATGTTCTTGCAGCGCTTCACCTCTGCTGCGTCCCCTTTATCCTGCGCTGAAGACAGCTTCTTCTTCCACACCTGGACAGATTACAGAACAAAAATAGAAAAAAGACAAAAAGAGTCAATCCTTCCTGCATAGGTGAGCTGAGCAGACTAAAATATCACATTAAAACACTGAAATAAAGGAGTTTGATGTACTACGTAGACAGACTTAGGCTCAACTTTATTGTCCTGCTCAGGGAAACTAAGATTGGTGCCAAAAACTAAACAAATCCATATGGTACATTTTAAAATAACATGAACTACAAAAATGTACAGGTTGCATACAAAGAAACACCAAACTGTAATATTCATAAAAAAATAAACAATTCAACACCATTTAAGGCCTGAATCCATTACCTTGTGGAGTCCTTTGAACTCATATCGACGGTCTCTGAAGGCTCGAACCGTGTCAACATAAAAGGAGTTCTCTCTCTGGCAAATGGTAGTGACTCTATCCTCAAGTCTGGTCAGGTGAACCTTCTTATAGGCTTTTCTACAGTAGTCTAAGAAAACAAATACAAATGTAGTGACGTACAAGTGCTTTTCTTGGTCTGACAATAGTCAGACAAAACCTAGATCCTTGCAAATGGGAATGAGAATCAAGAATATACTGACCTCCCAAGCGCTTCTTCTCATGACGAGCCTGTTCTTCTCTATTGAGCACATGGAAAGCACGAGGTGGGCCGTTTGGAAAGAGAGGGGGAAACTTCTCTGACTCCAATTGTTGCTGGATGCGGTGAAACTCACTCCTACTGGCCGGCACTATGAGGAAATAAAAAACAGCCTGAACCTCGCTCATAACAAAACTGTATTAACGTTTTATAATAGCTAAGAATTCTCAATTATGAAGTATATTAATGTTATAATTTTTGTTTATGTTATTACTAACCAATGTAAATATTACTGGTTATGAGTAGTTTTGTCCTCACTTTATAAAGTATGTGACTATGGTCATTTTTTGATAGAAATCTCTCAGATTTTTCAGGATTCTTTGATGGAATAGAAAGTTCAAAAGAACAATTTATTTGAAATGGAAATATTTTGAAACACTTTAAATTCCTGTCACTTTTGACCAGTTTAATGTGTCCTTGCCAAATAGAAGTATTACTTTTAAGAGTCAAGATGAAAACATTTGTGGCATTAAACGTCTCCTCAAAGATGTAAGAAGTTCAAATCACTCACTGATCTCTCCTCGCCACTGCCATGACATCTTGCGCTGACAGTTTGCACCAGGTTTATTAAAATCACAGGCGGCACAGGTCGCCTCGTCCACCATGGCAGAGGGCTAGGAGCAAAAAAATAGATGGAGAGAAAGAGATGATTTGAGTCACTTTATTCATATACAGCTGAAGGGAACAAACTAAAAGTTGACTTAAAATATCATTATACTAGGGCTGTAATCTCCCAGTCGACTTATTGGTCGATACGTTCTGGCTCGACCAAAATTCTGATTGGTCGATTTTTTGCCGTGTTAATTTCATCAGGTGGAAAGCACTAATTGCTAATGGGGGTGTTTTCAGAGCACCCCTGTTTCACAGGTAACATTGTGTCTTCAGAACACCCCCCTTGTTTTCACTTTTTTTGGATTAACCCAACCCCTTTGGCAAAATCGAATGCGCAATTGCGCTGTGCCCACTGTTTGTATTTGTTTTGAGCTTATGCTTTATTTGTCAGTTATGCACTCATTTTTATCTGGTTTGTTTAATAAATATATATTTTTTTTAATTAAAGAGGACGTGCCTTTTGTGTTTAAGAGTAAAAGCTTTAAGCTAATAGTTGTTAACTATTCGTGCCTCAGCCACAAAGCTGAGCTCCTATGTTCAGCCTCGCTCTATGCGAGGGCATGCACAGAAAGGCTGAAATTATAGTGTCTGTCAGTTATTATATTTATATTAATCATTACAATGAAATTAAGAACTTAAGCACCAGTATAAGTGGAGAACTCTATTATACCTGTAGTCTGTTGGTGAGGATGATGTTGGGGTACATAGCCCCCACATCCAGATGGTAAATAAGAGGACACTCAATTCTATTGGGCACTTCCTTCAGAGAGATCAGCTTCCTTTTGATCTCATCACACACCTGAAACAGGTAAGATTATTATGACAACTGGTATTTAATGTGATGCAAGTAAGGATGAAAAACATCATTCATAAAATAAATAGTTTGACCATCAAAAAACATAGCTGAATATCGACTCTGACTGACCTCATTAAAGTTGGTGACCTGCTCAAGGGGAATATTCTCCTCTTCCTCAATTGCATGACGAAGAGTACGCTCTACCCTCTGAATCAAAAAGTCAAATGCTGCTGGATTCTGTCAGAACATAAATTATAAATAATTATGTAGATACGATACAAATAAAACAACTCAAAAACAATGTGCTTTGATTAAAGATGGAGTCCCGGTTACCATTTTAAAGCGACAGGGGATATCACTACGAAACACACCAGACTCCAGAGCCTCGACGTGGCCGCCCACATAAGTCTCGGAGTCGAGTACATGACCATCATCTGTGAGTTTATTAAAGACCTGCTCCTGCTTGTTTGGGAAGACAATGTTGGCATGGAAGGCCTGAACCATCAGCAAGGCTTCACACAGGGTACCGGAGCCTTTCCGCAAAACCTGTTTACACATTTGTGTGTCCAGATAAATATAACACAAAACCATGATGTTAAAAACTATTACTGTATATTTACAGCTTTCTAATCAAAATGTAGTAACAATAAAACCAAGAATTCGTAAACACAGACCTCATCGGGTTCCATGGGAATAATGGTGCAGAGGGCAAAAATGAAGGGATGAACATATTTCATGTAAAGGTAGTATGTGGCCACAGCGTCAGACACTGAATAGGTGGCCAGAGTCTGAAAAACAATAATACAGCTCATTATGCAAAAACAAGAACTTTTAAACACAAATTCATTAAATCCAAAAATATAAATATTAGATCAAAAGAATATATATATATATATATTAGGGCTGTCAAACGATTAATTGCAATTAATTGCATCCAAAATAAAAGTTTGTGTTTACATAATACAGTATATGTGGGTGTACTGTGTATAATTATTTTATATATATATATATATATATATATATATACTGTATATATATATATACACATATATATAAATATAAATACACACACTTGTATATATTTAAGAAACATTTTCATGTATATTCTGTATATAGATTTATATATAATTTATATTATATGTAAATAATATTTTTTTCATAAATATACATTCTGGTGTGTGTATTTATATATATACAAAATAATTATTATACACAGTGCACCCACATATAGTATGTAAACACAAACTTTTTTTTTGATGCAATTAATTGTTTGACAGCCCTAATATACTGTATATAGAAAAAAAGTATATTTAAAAATAATAATAATAATAAAGAAAGTAAATGATTCACAAAGTAACAAAATCATAGTCACTCAAAGCCAATTTGATGGCTAATATGCATCTAGACCAAGCAGGATTTTGGACCAATGAGTATTTTATTGTTGGCCACACAACACAATGAAAATCCAACTGACCAGCTAAACGTCTTGTTAGTTGTGGTTGGTTAAGACAAAAACTCAGATTAACATAGTATGGACTATGTATGGTGTTACAATAAAATCTTTGTTAAAAATGAATTAATATTTTGCCTGACATAAAAATTCATAAACCTCAAAAATATAGTGTGTTGACTCAATGTTTATTGTGTAGTAAGTAAACGGACATCCATGTAAATGATCGACAAGTGTGAAAGTTGAGGAGTAGAGGAAGGGCACCTGTGGTTCTTCAGTAGCCATACGGCACATCTCCTCTGGGTCCAGCTCTACAGGGTCATAACTTAACTTAGCTTTTGCTGCAGCCTTGAGGTTATGACTTCCTACAGGCAGGTAACTGTCTCTCTTTACCCACCTGAATGAAGAAAGAGGGTGAGACAGGGTGTATTTCCTAATATAAAGTCATACACAAGCCATCCATTAGAAAAAATATTTAAGCCACTCTTACCTGAGGCAGTCCATGTGAATAGCTTGGCTGGCTTTATATTCTCCCTGATTGTCCTTCTGGAAGCCGATCTCCTGATGCATATTCAGGCCATGTTGGGCCGCCCTAGTCTCAACAAATGGCCTGAGGACATATAAACAGAAATTCACTATCATCACATGCTACTTGCCAAAACCATATGTAAATGCAAAATAAAAACATGAAACAGTCTTTTTATGTGATATAATATCAGATAGTCAAACAGTAATATGGACTGCATTTATATAGCTATGATGGTGGCCATCATAGACCTAATGGCCACCAAATCGCTTTACATATTGCCTCACATTCACCCATTCATACACACATTCATACACCGACGGCGGTGTCAGCCATACAAGGCGCCATCCAGCTCGTCGGGAGCAGTTGGGGTTAGGTGTCTTGCTCATGGACACCTCGACACTTGGTCAGGTTGAACCGAGGATTGAACCACCAACCTTTCGGTTTGTAGCCAATCCACATGAACCACTGAGCCACTGCCGCCCCGTATAATAGCACTTTTACTAACACTTTTAATAGTCTAAAATCATGTCCTACCAGTCAAAGAAATCTCCGTTGTAAGTGACAAAAATGTTCGGCTTGGTCTCATGGACGTGTTCAAACCATCTCTGAATGAGAGAGGCCTGCAAGCAGACAGAAAAGGTCAGAAATAGGGAAGGCAAATATTTACCAAACTACAGAAAAGTAGTTTGACGGATTAATTTTCTCACGCCTTGTTTTATCAATTGTTGTTTTATCAATTGTTCAATTGCAGCACTCAGTACCAGTCTAGAAAACAAATTAAACATTGCACGTTATATACTGTTCAGCCTTACCTCATCAGGTTCATTAAATACAGTGAAAGGGCCCTCGTATTCAGGTTTAGGTGTGAACTCAAAGTCTTCAATGTCCTCAGAGACAATTTCTCTGTTTGTGATCAGGAAGCCCTGGGAAAATAGAACATACATTATAAACTATATCAAATATTAAACATATCAAAGAGGCAGATCAAATTTAAATACAGCATGACTAAAACGGACAATATGTACTGTATGTTATGAATGACTGATCTATCGTAAGAGCGCAAAATGCATTACCTGTCCATCTATCATGTATGATATCATCATGATCTGGTCTGTTTCAGCATCAGGAAACTTCAGAGGGAGTTTAGTGGTCTCAATATCAAATGCCAACACTACAGGGTCCTTAAAAGGACAGGAAAATAATGCAATGAATAAGTGATTCATAATAATTAAGAATGATCCTCAGTAAATAAAATGGAATGACATTATTAACAATCATTGCCAGAGACTAAGCAAAGATCTCAAGTATTTGAACTCTTTAAGACATGCAAAAGCATTTAAGATTCTTACAGGTCTTTCCACAAGATCATCCCTGCGCACAATCTCAGGAGGATAGGCACTTCCTCTGTACCGCACATTATACCAGTGAGCCTGTCAGAAAACAGAGCTGTCAGTTAAGAAGGTCTCGTTTAAAAACGAAACATTCTGTGTAATCAGTCATGTAGCCTGTATGGGATGTTCCTTTACCACATGAATCTTCAGGTCAATAGAAACACGGACGTGATAGGGCACGTCATATTCTCGCATGTCCAAAATGTTGTCAAGCTGCTCAGTCATCTTCTTCGATGAGCCATCCTTATCCTCCGTCACTACACTCCCACCAACCAAAGCACTGGAACATGCAAAAGAAGCATTTACATATACGTCTGGATAACAATAGAGAACAATGTCAAGTGCATCGTGGAAAGTCTTACAAATTTTTTAAATCTCTTATAGGATTTTTTCCTTTTACATTGCAGCAACAAAGGTTTCAAAATAAGCAGGGCATCTAAATTAACAGTGTGCTTTCTTGACAGTGCCAAATGTGAATACCTGGATAACATGCTAGTGTAGGCGTCATTGGACTTCTCTCTCTCTCTGTTCTTGCGGACAGCAGGCGAGATCTCCCTTTTCACTTTAACAAGGTCATCCACAGTGTTAAAATAGAGTTTGATGTAGCTCCTCTTCAGGCCCACCAGGTGATTAGGCTTTTAAAGACACATAACAATCAAATGATGTACAAAAATAACCCAAAGCCACTGCTCAAACCGAGCGAGTACTGAAGTGAACAGAGTGCTTTTTGCCACCTAATTGGGATTGAATGGTTAAATATGGTTAAGTGACCATGTATTTGCAAGTAAACAGTCATTCGTGTCTTTAGTGAACGTTAACAGTTGAGAGAGAAATCCCAAGAGTAGGCTATTTTGGATCTGTGTAGTCGGTCTTAAAGTGACAGCATCCGAATTTACCTGCTGTCAATATTAATGCTAATCAAACAACAAAGCTCTTGCTTGAATCACTTTTGTAATTGTAATAAGAATAAATGTTTATTTTTTTCTGGTAGGTCCATTTCATTTGTAGTTTAGTTGTTGCTTTTTCTTTATTACAGTTTACTTGTCTGTGTAAGCTCAGGAGTTTTTTTAGGCTAGTATTAGTTTTTTTTAAATGATATTGAAAAAGAATTATGAAATTTCAATGTTATCAAAAATCATAAAAACTTTTTATGATTAGAAATGTCATAACGACTTTATTTAAAGTAAAAAGAACTATATAGTGATATATATATATCATTATTGTGAAATAAAATGACTCATATCTTGATATAAGATTTTGCTCATATCGCCCACCCTTACCCTGACAGTCTTTGTAATGGAGTTAAGTGGTGTGTAAGCTTGCTTTTTGTATAGTTTATATAATGTACAGGACATTGGTCAACTAACTGTTGTTTTAACTGTGCTTTACAAATAAATTGTCTTGGCTTACCTCACCTATCAGGAACATAAATGATGAAAACAAATGAGTAGAATTAATGCATGAAAGAAGAACTTAACTTACCAGATCCAAATCTTCCTTTGGGACAACTTCAAGCTTCGCCACTTTCCCTTGGAACTTCTTTGACAGGAAGGAGATAACCTCTCTTTCACAGTTCTTTAACAGATACAAAAAGACATACAGTATCATTCAATCAATCCAAACCAAAATGTTTTCATTCAGTAAAAAAAGCTTAAAGTCACCTTTTTAGTGGCTATGTAGAAATACGGCTTAAAAGGAAGAGCAACCTATGGGGACACACACACAAAAAGGGAAAGTTACAACATCAGGACCTCTGCCAAAATAACATTCTTTTCCTGCTCTATGATTATTTCATAAAGGATAAAATACATGTTTTAAAAAGTGGAGAAACCTTCAATATTACATTTGAAAGAAAGAAATATATATATTTTCAAACTGCTGTAATATCGCACTTTGAATCTGTTTCCATCTTCCTGTATGAAGTAATAGTCCACACAACTGATCATCCGCTTGTCATCATCCAGAATCTCAGTCTGAGAAAAAATACATAGCGTAACGTTCAAAATCTTCACAATATTGGCAAAATTATCAGTAAAAAGCCAGAAAGCACATCATCTAATTACAGTGTTTGAATGTCTGACATTCTTACCGGGTGCATGTTGATCAGCCATCCCGTTTTCTCACCAGGCTCCTTCATCCGCTCGAAGCCAAAACGCTCGTCCATCCCATCAGTGAACTGACTGCGCTCCAGCCGCTTGACAGCGGACATAGCAGATGCATCATCCCTAAAAACCAACATCATGAAATATACTGCAACAAAACATGTCATCCACATTCAACAGATGTTTTGACAACTGCAAAAACTGTCAGAGCATGCAATGAGAGAAAGATTTGGAGTAGAGATTGTGTTCTGAAATTAATAGTCTATGCTGGCAAACTGAAAAGTCAGAGGATTTGGTTTCAATCTAGACAATTGTCAATTCTACCAAAGTTGTCGTCTTGACATTTCAACCACTGATAGCAGTGTCAGGCTATATTTGAGGAAAATTATTTTCATAATTTAAGATGGATATTCATCTAAGATTCAGTTTTTATGACTTCATATTAATGAGACATTTAATGGAATATTTGTAATAAAAATAATTTGTTGTACATGGTGTATTTTATCGCTAAGTAAAATTATTAAAAACTTTTTTGCTAAATATAATGAAGTAGAAAAAAATAGTTTAGATGAACAATTTAGAAAAAAAGTTACAAACTGAATTGAAAATAAATACATTTCTAATATTTAGAAACATAAAAAACGTAATAAAAATGACAAATACACAACACAATTACTACAAGTTAAAAAATTGAATATACAAATAATATACTGTAATATAATACTGATATACAAATAAAACTGATTTAAGATATAAATAAAACTATAAAAGTGTCTAAAATATGATATATATAATGTAATACTACCGGGACACTTTCAGTGAAATGCAAAAAAAGCTGTTAAAATGTGTCTATTTTTCTAGCTACAATATACACATTTATAAAGATTTTAAACTAAATATTTATGTTAAAGAAAAAGGATATTTGTCAACTACCCAAACACTGTCTGCTTTACCAAACGGTACCACAGATACTTTATAACTGGTAAGTTATTAAATGGTAAATAACTATTGAAATATCTGTCGTGTCAACATTATACATGATTGCTCTTACTGCTGGTTGTCCTGATCCCCGCCTCGGTCTGATTTATATCGCCCACTGTTTTGTAAAACCATAACGTTAGCTGACAAGAGTCTGCAAGACTCAAATCAGTCAGCAAATACAGCAGAAGTTACTTCAAAGCGTCACTCCACACAATTGGAGCAACTTTCAGCGCGATGGACCTAATTTTAGACCTTCTGTTCGCATGAATTTCACTAATGTGCTGCGAACAACGATACACAAAAGTATATATCCTTATAAATGTACATACAATTGGCGTTACCACCGGTCAACACAGAATATTACTGTAAATATATATTTTCCGTTGTTCATACTGTTCCGACGTAGAAATTTGGCGCGTTTTGAGTTGTTGCCGCGAGCTCCAGTCACCTTCCTGTTTTGATCCCGCCCCTCATGATTTCGACCAATGAAAATGCAACCTCAAACGTACGTTTTTTAACTAATGGTCCGTTTATACTTTTATTTCTATTAATTTAGTATGCCTAGAAATGAAAACATTTAGGTGTGTGTAGTAAAAATATAAACGGAGACGTAAAAAATATGAATAAATCCTTTAGCGTTTATTTATTGGTGACGTCTACTGTGCTCTCCTCCATTCAAAGCTGTGAATCTGCGCATGTCAAGTAGCCTCGTCTCCTCCCTTTTCGTCCAGGAGCAAGAGATATAATTCGTATCTGTAAATATTCCATGATATTATCCCATTCTGTAATATCGACGTGTTTAATTTAATATGTTTTGAGGTGTTAGTATTGTTATTAGACGTTTAGAGTATTACAAAAAATGACAGATGATCAGATACACTTGTAGCTAGCTAACGTTAGTCGTATTGAAGGTAAGATTGTAAACAATCATAATAATCGTATGAGCAACATGGTTCAGATGACCCCAAAACAGCTCAAACCGTCCGACAACTTAAAAACAAATTAATTTTTTTTTCTTTTGTCTTGGTCCCTCGGCTGGACAAAACCTTGCTAGATGTAAACTGCATGTCATGGTTTCCTGGAGCCATGTCTTGTAAATCTAAAGTTGCTCCCAGTGTTGATTTTGACCACAGCTGCTCTGACAGTGTTGAGTATTTGACACTCAACTTCGGGCCTTTCGAGACTGTCCACCGCTGGAGGAGGCTGCCACCATGTGATGAGTTTGTGGGTGCAAGGTACACAATTATACACTTCTTTTTCTCCACCTTTAACAATAGGTTTTGTATTCAGCTGTAAAAACAGTGCATATTGGGGTTTGTTCTTGCAGGCGTAGCAAACACACTGTTGTGGCATACAGGGATGCCATCTATGTTTTTGGAGGAGACAATGGGTGAGTATTTTGGATTTCCTCCACTTTCCTTTCTCTCCAAAAGATACAGAAAGATCTGACTCTGGTGATCATTTGTTTCAGCAAGAACATGCTTAATGACCTGTTGCGGTTTGATGTGAAGGACTGCTCGTGGTGTCGGTGAGCGCTATATGTTAATGGCTTGAAGGTGATGTGCTTGAATATGTTTGTTTTTTTGTAGCCTCTAACATGAATTAACATAATTAATAGGGCGTTTACTACTGGCACCCCACCAGCGCCAAGATATCACCATTCTGCAGTTGTGTATGGAAGCAGCATGTTTGTATTTGGTAGGTTTTCAATGTCAAGTCCCTTATACTGTTTTGCTTTATACATTACAGATTATTTCAAAGCAGCTTCACAGTTATAAACAGGAAAATAACAGAATCAATGATGCAACTTCATCAAATATTAGACCAATTTAAATTGGCTGTAAAGCAGCTTTTAAAATACAAGTGTCATTATTCAGCTCAAATCAGTTCAGTTCAATAACTGTGTAAAGAATGAAAAATGTTGATTCAGTTCATTCATTCATTCATTTTAAACTCGGCATTCAATGTGTCATTCTTATTTTTCCTGTGTGCGTAATTGATTCTTGCTTGTATTTTTAGGTGGCTACACTGGAGACATATATTCAAACTCTAACTTGAAAAACAAGAATGATCTATTTGAGTACAAGTTTGCTACGGGGCAGTGGACAGAATGGAAGGTGGAGGGACGGTAAATCATACATTTTCAACAATTATATTTTTTTGTCATTTTCATCGTTGTTGTGTTTTCTGTTTGACACTCAGTTTTACATATTACATTTACAATACTTTTTTGTTTTCTTCTTATGTTCCAGTCTGGTTGCCAGATCGGCTCATGGAGCCACGGTCTATAACGACAAACTCTGGATTTTTGCTGGATATGATGGAAATGCCAGGCAAGCATGTTATTCCCCTCTTTACACAGCATTGAATGGCAAATTTAAATCTGTTGCAACATAAACAAATATATTTCCAATCTAAAACTATGGGATTTGTATTAAATGTAACTGTTAATATAGAAATTAACTTTTTTTTGTTTGTTTTCAACAGGCTGAATGACATGTGGACCATCAGTCTTCAGGATCGTGAGCAAGCATGCTGGGAAGAGGTGTCTATCTTTGCATTTTTGATTATAATTTTGTCTAAATTATATTAAGAGTGTTCACCTTTAAGCTTATAAAATGCATAATAACTTTTCTGATGCACCACTTTCTTTGTTTCTTTTAGATTGAACAAAGCGGTGAAATCCCACCTTCCTGTTGTAACTTCCCAGTTGCCGTGTGTCGGGATAAGATGTTTGTCTTCTCTGGTCAGAGTGGAGCAAAGATCACCAACAACCTCTTTCAGTTTGAATTCAAAGGCCACATGTGAGCACAGCAGAGAGGACATTGATAAATGTCATTTTATGTGTAATACTATATGTACATGAGTTTTTATTATATCAATTCACAAGGCTTTAGATTGTTTTAAAGAAGCTTAATAAACAGGAGAATAAAAGAGTCAGTTATGAACTGATGTCCTACAGCAGACAACATTGTCATTATTCATCTCATTTCAGTTAAATGTTGTTTAAATTATGTAAAATGTTAAGGAAAGGAACTCTACAATTTTTATACGCAATTAGAAATGTATTTTTTTCCCACAGATGGACCCGTATCCCAACTGAGCACTTACTGCGTGGCTCCCCTCCGCCCCCTCAGAGACGCTACGGACACACCATGGTGGCGTTTGACCGTCACCTGTATGTGTTTGGAGGAGCGGCAGACAACACTCTCCCCAACGAACTGCACTGCTATGACGTGGACTCACAGACCTGGGAGGTCATTCATCCCAGCAGCGACAGCGAGGTATGACCTGGACAAAACACATGGGAATTTTAGGAAAACCCCAGCTAACATAGTTACAACAAATCTTTAATATTCCCATTGAAAATTAATGTTTGTTAACACATACATTACCATTCTAAATATTTTTTTTTTGCTTTCATTCAGCAAGTATTCACTAAATTGACCGCCAGTAAAGAAAAGTGTCCGTAAAGAAATTTGATACAAATATTTTTTTTTTGTTCTTTTGGATTTTCTATTTATCAAATAATCAAAACTAATAAGCAGCACAACTGTTCAAGAAGCTGAAATGTTTCTTAAGCAGCAAATCAGCGTATTATAATGATTTCTGAAGGATCATGTGACACTTTAGAGTAATGATGCTCAAAATTCAGCTTTACATCACAGGAATAAATTACTTTTGAAACTATATTATCATAGAAAGTGTTATTTTAAATTTTTTACTAATTTCACAATATTACAGTTTTTATTGTATTTTTAATCAAATACATTGAGCATAGTAATGGTGAGCAGAAGAGACTTCTTTCAGAGAAATTTAAAAAATCTCACCAACCTCAAGCTTTTGAATGTTAGTGTATTATTGTAGCCATTTAAAAACACATGCAGTTTAATTAATTGTAATAAATCTGAACAGTTTGGCAACATCATAAGCATCCATTACACAATTGTGGATGTTTTCAGCATTCATTTTGATGAGTTAATTGAGTTCCCCTGTAGTTTGGAAAAAGGGTTTGCCTTTTAGCTTGTGGTGTGTTTGTTCTTGTAAATACATTTTATAACTGTTTCTCTCAGATGCCAAGTGGGAGGCTGTTCCATGCAGCAGCTGTTATCCATGATGCCATGTACATCTTTGGAGGGACTGTGGACAATAATGTACGCAGTGGAGAAATGTACAGATTTCAGGTGAGTGCTTGACCTCCAGAAATACACCTGCTTCATCTAATGCAGTTAAACATACCATATTATTATTTAACTGTTCATTGTTTTTGTCCTAGTTTTCTTGTTACCCAAAATGCACACTTCATGAGGACTATGGCAAACTTTGGGAAAACCGTCAGTTCTGTGATGTAGAGTTTATCTTGGGAGAGGTTAGTTTGTCCTGTAAAAAAATAATTACATGTTTTTATTTGATACACACTGTCACTCTGAATCATTGGCAATATTTAAGTTGAAGTAATAAATAAAATCTTTTTAATTCCTGTTTACAGAGGGAGGAAAAGGTCCTGGGTCATATTGCCATTGTAACAGCTCGCTGTAAGTGGCTCCGAAAGAAGATTCTACAGGCGAGAGATCGACAGAAACAGGTCTATTTCATATTTACTGATTTTAAAAAGTAAAGTAAAAGTAAAAATTTTACTTATGCCATGTTGTGCTATCACCTGTTGTCAAATGAGGGTTTTTAAATTTTAAAAAATGTTCTTTTTTGCAGATATTTACCTTGTAACATGAGTATTTGTTTTTTTTGCACACAAAAAACAATCTCAATATTTCTCCATTTAGGTACATTCTCTAAATGAATGTGAATTCCTCTCCAAAACTATTTACTTTTGGCAAATCAGAATGTAAATAATATTTGGCCCCTTTTTGCAGAAGAGTAAACTCGAATGCAATGAGGAGAGTGAGGAGTCTGGCTCAGGCAGTCAGAAGGACAACTCTGGGAAGTCCTCAAGGGGTCTTCCTTTATTGGAAGTGTCAATCAGAGAGGCAGATGCTCAACCATTTGAGGTTTTGATGCAGTTCCTGTACACAGACAAGATACAGTACCCACGTAGAGGTAAGTTACAGCACACCATCTTAAGATATGCCTTCTATTGATCTGCCTAAAGAGATACTCCACCGTTTTTTCATTTTAAACTATGTTAATCCCTTGACTAAGACGAGTTGATGCATACCTCTCTCGCCTCAGTGCGTGCACTAAATCGCTCTGTCTTGCGGCGAGACTTTGTTAGCACTTAGCTTAGCCCAGTTCATTCATTAGGATCCAAGCAGAGAAGCGACCAAACACCTCCACGTTATATTTTCTGTTTACAGAAAAAAGTTGACTGTTATTCCAGTCTTATTCCAACAAGTTTGCATAATGCCAATCTGTGGTCTTCATTGGCTGCCCGTGAACAACGTCTATTTTGACCCACCCTCAAACACTGTAGTTGTAGCCAAGGCATGTATGAGTTTAATTTGTGATGTCGAGAAGATGTTTTTTTTTTCCTTGCTGCCAAAGCAAATTCACTTTGCATGTACTTTCAAAGGATGAGGAGTCGGGCTAGAATTGATATGGTAAAACCAATACCATTGTTACTGTTTGTATCAGTCTCTGTATCAAGTGCTGAGGAAGCCTCCGGAGCTGAAATTCAGATATAGTTATGGCTGTAGACCAATCACAACAGATTGGGTCATCTGACCAATCAAAGCAGAGTAGGCTCTCGGAAAAGGAGGGGTTTAGAGAGACCAAATCCTTGATCGCACCATTTCAGAAACTGAGAAAAGAGATGCTGCATTGTATATTATGAGAGAATGTGTGTTTTTTGACTTTGGATGGATGTAAACCTATTGTAGGAGACCTTCAAAACAAATTTAGGCACCTTTAAAATAGCATTATTGGGGCTCTTCAAGAAAAGAAATAGTGATGGGGTCATATTTTAAGTCACTCGCCTAAAAGTCTTCCTTCTCTCTCTCCACAAGGTCATGTGCAGGATGTGCTGTTGATCATGGACGTTTATAAACTTGCTTTGAGTTTTAAACTCTCCAGACTGGAGCAGCTCTGTGTTCAGTACATTGAGGCATCGGTCGATCTGCAGAATGTCCTGAGCGTGTGTGAAAACGCAAACAAACTTCAGCTGGACCAGCTCAAGGTAAAGTTGAAGACATCATACTTGAATGTAAATAAACTAACCTCGTTAGAATGTCAAATTCTCTTCTGTATCTATTTATCTATCTATTTCCGGCCCTCCCAGGAACATTGCCTGAACTTTGTGGTCAAGGAGAGTCACTTTAACCAGGTCATCATGACTAAAGAGTTTGAGCACCTGTCCACTCCGCTGATCGTGGAGATAGTGAGACGCAAACAGCAGCCTCCTCCCAGAGTCTATTCGGATCAGCCGGTGGACATAGGTGAAAATAAGCACACAAATACAAATACACACGCATTTGCTTTCAGGACAGATCTAAAATTGGGGATATGGCTCCAAAAACCAGGATGCCTTTTCTTTGTTTCAGGCACATCTCTGGTGCAGGACATGAAGGCTTGTCTGGAGGGGGCGGGCCATGAGTTCTGTGACATCATCCTTCTGCTTGATGGTCATCCGCGCCCTGCACATAAGGCTATACTTGCAGCTCGCTCCAGGTAATGGACACAGTAGTCACTAGGGCCTATAACAACATGTATTAAAGGAGAGTGTATGGATATGTTCTTAATGGAATACTACCATATTTCTTACTAGATGGTCTCAAACTACATTTACTGGATAATATGTTTTAAAATTAAAAGTGTGGCGCAGTATGCATTACATTTTTAATTTAATTTTTTACATCTACATTGAGCTACAGTATGTTGTCATATGACATGATTTCAATGCATTCACATGGGCATTTAAACAAATGAATATGATTTTTTTTTTTTAGTCTTCAATGAGTTCGGTAAATAACCAAATCACGGTTGATAAAACCATTCATCACCATGGAAGTGGAAGGTCAAGTTGACAGCAGTTTATTCTGGTTCAGTGTTATTTTAGTGTCATTATTAGTATCATTCATATTTTGTTTTATATATATATATATTCCATTTTCATTTTGGTAATTTTTTTTGTCTGTTTTATTATTTGATTTATGTTAATATATTACTTCCTTTTAATTATTATTTCAGTTTTGTTAATTTTAGGTAATTTTAGTTTGTCAACTAAACAAAATTGAAAAAAATTGCCTTTGCAGTTAATTGAAATATTTAGTAAAAGAAAAAAAATATATATATATATATACATTATTTTATTATCAATTAACATTACTTTTTTTCAATTAACAACAATAATGACATTTCTTTAATTATGCAGGAAGTCGTCTGGGTATTTCATGATAAAGTGCACAGTATTCATACTGCATATTATTTTATTATTTAATTTTTTCAACGTAAATAGAAACTAGTAGTAAAGCATTCCAAACATGTCTTGTTTTTTTTTTTAACTGTCTTTTGATTTATTAGTTGATCACTGCCTCATTTCTTTCTCAGTTATTTTGAGGCCATGTTCCGCTCCTTCATGCCAGAGGACGGGCAGGTGAACATTTCAATAGGCGAAATGGTTCCTAGCACACAGGCCTTTGAGTCTATGCTGCGCTACATTTATTATGGGGACGTCAACATGCCTCCAGAGGACTCACTGTATCCTCATTACATTTTATATTGTAATGTGCAATCTTTATTTCTAAGACCATGCATAATGCTTTGTTGTAATGCTTTTGACTCTTATTTTTAGATGTTTATTTGTCATATTAATGTCATCTAATGTTTATTTGTCATCTAACTCGCATCTTAGAAACATGAATGATACCTCAAATAGAGTAGCTTGTTGAGGAGAGATGTGCTGTTACTTTTGCTAACAACCAGACTTGCGATTTTTCACCTGGCAGATGTTGAAACGGAATGAAGAATGACGGAAGAACCTGATCTGTATCAAATTTTAAATGATGTATTTGCCCTTAACTAGTGCACAGATATCTGTTTGCAGCACCTTATTACTACGGTTTCTCCAACAACAGACTGCAGGCTTACTGCAAGCAAAATCTGGAGATGAACGTTACTGTAGAGAATGTGTTACAGGTATGTATCATACACTATCTTTCAAAAGTTTGGGGTTAGTAAGAAATGAATACTTTTATTTGGCAAGGATATATTTAAATTAATTAAAAAGTGACATTAAAGATTTTTATGTTACAAAAAGTATATACTATATATATATATATTTCAAATAAATGCTGAATATATATTTAATATCATACACTATCATTCAAAAGTTTGGGGTTAGTAAGAAATGAATACTTTTATTTGGCAAGGATATATTTAAATTAATTAAAAAGTGACATTAAAGATTTTTATGTTACAATATATATATATATATTTCAAATAAATGCTGAACTTTGTTCATCAAAGAATCCTGAAAAAAAAACAAAACAGTTTCCACAAAAATATTAAGCAGCACAACTGTTTTCAACATTAATGATAATAAGAAATATTTCTTGAGCAGCAAATCTGGATATTATAATGATTTCTGAAGGATCATGTGACAATGAAGACTGGAGGAATGATGCTTAAAAAATTCAGTTTTGCATCACAAGAATAAATTACATTTTAAAACATATTCACAGATAAAACAGTTATTTTAAATTGCAATAATATTACGGGGTGGCACAATTGATAAGACACGTGCCTTTGGTGCGAGAGACCCGGGTTCACATCCACTTGTGAGACACCAATGTGTCCCTGAGCAAGACACTTAACCCCTAGTTGCTCCAGAGGCGTGCAACCTCTGATATATAGCAATTGTAAGTCGCTTTGGATAAAAGCGTCAGCTAAATGAATAAATGTAAATTGTATATTTCACAATATTAGTTTTTACAGCATTTTTGATCAAGTAACTGCAGCCTTGATGAGCAGAAGAGACTTCTTTCCAAAACATTAAATCTTACAATCCCCAAACTTTTGAAACACATTTTAATATGTGTCCACGTTCAAACCCTTTAATGATAAAGAACAGAACTGCAGTCACATGCTATCATCCCTCGTTTATCCTCAGATCTTGGAGGCGGCTGATAAGACTCAAGCTCTGGACATGAAGAAACACTGCCTGCATATTATAGTCCATCAGTTCACCAAGGTGGGTGTGCTATTGACCACAGCTCTAAGCGTGTGCTGGCTACCTCGCCACGGTTAAAAACACGTCACCAAAATATTCGGTCCGACATGGATAACCTCTACGAGCTCTTTAATGTGTACGATATTCTGGTCGGTTTTTCAAAACCGACAGATCTGTAACTTTGTATTGTCAGGCAAAGTTTGATATGCATTTAGACCTATTTATCATGTTATCAGTGTTATCCATCACGCATATTTACTTCAATAGTAATAAATTGTCCCACTTTCAGCAACTCTAAACAATTCTAGTGTTTTTAAATGCCATAGAGTGCCTTTGTGAACATAATTTGACATCCTGGTGTTATTTGACCCTGTTAGCTTATCAGTTTATTTTTGGTTGTTTATTTGCGGTCTATTGCATGGCCTGTGTTGTTTACCATTTATTTCTTTGGTTTTCCTTCCTTCCCTGAAGGTGTCCAAGCTCCCCAACTTGCGATCGCTCAGCCAACCACTGCTGTTGGACATCATTGACTCGCTGGCATCCCACATATCAGACAAACAGTGCACTGAGATGAGCTCTGATATATAGTCGCTCCTCCCCTTTCACATCCCATCCAATACTTTATGAGCTTTTTCATTAACGCTTCTTCTCCATTTCCTTCCCTTTTCATCCAGCACCTCCTCCCAACCCTTATAATTCTGCTTCACACCCCTTCTGTTCACTGCTTCACTTTACTCTGGATTTTATTTACCAAATTGTGTTTAAGAGACATGCTGGGTGATTGTTCAGTTTCATTCGTTTTAATATGCGAATATTTTGGGCTAATGCCTTTTTTTTAGTAGTGAACATCAGATCAGTTGATGGCCCACAACGTTGTTTAATTAGACATACAGTTATGTGTCCCATATAATGAAAGATTTGAAAACTTCACCCCTATTAGTATGAATTAAAAAAAAAAATGTCCAGGTAACCTTTAATTTCAAAATCCAAAGAAAAAAAACAATGATATATTGCATAAAGAAAATGAACTTATTTTATAGCCATCTTTTTTTAGCACCAAATTATGATTCAATAAATGATTTCATCAGGTTCTTGTAAGTGCAACAAGTACAAATAATACCATTGAGTATAAATACATATGTATATATTTTGCGTTACAGCTTCATGAGAATTATTTTTTTACTATGCATATGTTCATTCTTTAAGCGATGTCTTATTTTCTTCTTTTGATTTTTTTTTTTTTTGTATCATTAAATATGACCTGGATTTTATCTACTGCACTTTATGAATGTAGTATACTTTATTTATTCCTGAGCCTCGTAGTGATTTTATGCTGCTGTTGTTCTGAGTTATGTCAGTGCTCATAATTATGCAGTTATGGCGTGATATAATTATATAAGGGGATCAACACATCAACAGTCAACTCATGTACGCTTTACTGTAATCATCGAGACGTTCTGTTGGTCCTGTGGGAACCATGCCTTAATAAAGAGTGCAACATCAGCAGACTGTTTTGTGGTTTTATTTTCTGTGTATATATTATGTATACGGTAAAAGAATGTAGACGAGATGATTTGAAGGGAGTTCATGTGGATGATGGATGGCTATGAGAAATCTGTGAGTATCGATTTATTTTTCCTCTGTGCAAGATTACATTTAACATGCTATTTGTTAATACCAACATTTAATGGTTCTGTGAGTGGATGTTTTCGAATACCATGTATAAACTTTCTTTACTACCTGACCTGAAGCCCAATGCTCTTTTTCAGCCAATCATAAAATTGCAGCCAATGACGAAATTATTCAAATGATCAGTTGACAAAGATGTAAGGAGTTCTTGAAAACCAAAGTAATTTAAAGATGAGATACAGCAAACAACGGAGATACTGTTAATTGCATTGCATTACTCACAAATGTATTGGAGTAAAGCGTACATACACTCACCTATAGGATTTTTAGGAACACCTGTTCAATTTCTCATTAATGTAATTACTTAATCAACCAATCACATGGCAGTTGTTTCAATGCATTTAGGGGTGTGGTCCTGGTCAAGACAATCTAAGGTGATTTAAGCAATTTTGAGCGTGGCATGGTTGTTGGTGCCAGACTGGCCGGTCTGAGAATTTCACAATCTTTTCACGCACAACCATTTTTAGGGTTTACAAAGAATGGTGTGAAAATTCAGTATGCGGCAGTCCTGTGGGCGGAAATGCCTTGTTGATGCTAGAGGTCAGAGGAGAATGGGCCGACTGATTCAAGCTGATAGAAGAGCAACTTTGACTGAAATAACCACTCGTTACAACCGAGGTATGCAGCAAAGCATTTGTGAAGCCACAACACACACAACCTTGAGGCGGATGGGCTACAACACCAGAAGACCCCACCGGGTACCACTCATCTCCACTACAAATAGGAAAAAGAGGCTACAATTTGCAAGAGCTCACCAAAATTGGACAGTTGAAGACTGGAAAAATGTTGCCTGGTCTGATGAGTCTCGATTTCTGTTGAGACATTAAGATGGTAGAGTCAGAATTTGGCGTAAACAGAATGAGAACATGGATCCATCATGCCTTGTTACCACTGTGCAGGCTGGTGGTGGTGGTGTAATGGTGTGGGGGATGTTTTCATGGCATACTATAGGCCTCTTAGTGCCAATTGTGCATTGTTTAAATGTGTTCATACCTATTAAAAAAATGTAGTCAAGTAGAAAAGTTGCTAATATCTTTGATGCTTTCAAAGTACCCAGAATTATACTCATACTTGAAGTACAGTATTAATTACATTTACTCAAATACTTTGCACCACTGTGATACTAAAAAGTCAAAATCACTGAGGTTCTCAAACAAATGTGAATACAATATAAACATTATTAACTGAAATACTGTTTGCTGTCATTCTCAACAGAACACCATAAAAGCTGAGCCTCAGACAGGGGCGATGAAAGAAAAATGAACAGTTTTGGATGGCAGTACAAAGAGGATCATTCTCTTCAGAGTAGCACACATGCTGCCAGGAGCTGCAAGTGCATCTGGGCATCTCTCAGCCCACCCGGACTTTATTATTATCTGCTATTGTTGGTGATTGAACATATCTCGGATCATTAGCATTATTTTGCAGTCGACTGAAGAGGCCCTTTTACATTAACCAGTTTTATTATCGCATTTTCAAGTTTAAAGAGGCTCAGTTCTAAGGGGAAACTTGCCTATGATGTTCAAAGCACAGATCAATCCTTGACCTTTAACCAGCCATATTATCTTCACTTCAGTGTGTGGATCTGGTTTCATCAGATATGGAAGATAAGCCTGTGTAATTTAGTCTTCTACGAATATTTTGCAATGGTTTTTAAGTTTAATTTAAATAAGTTTTTTTTATAGCGATTATGCAAGATTCATTAACATTCATCTTGAGGTGTGACAGATTTTTAGAACTTTAAAAGAGTAGTTCACTTTTAAAAAAAACTTCTGTTGATAATTTACTCACCCCCATGTCATCCAAGATATCCATGTCATTCTTTCTTCAGTCGAAAAGAAATTAAGGTTTTTGATGAAAACATTCAAGGATTTTCTCCATGTAATGGACTTCAATGGGAACCAAACGGCTCAAGGTCCAAAAGACAGTTTCAATGCAAACTGCAAACTGTTCAAAGGGCTTTAAACGATTCCAGACGATGAATAAGGGTCTTATCAAGCGAAACGATGCACTGAAACTGTCTTTTGGACCTTGAACAGTTTGGTTCCCATTAAAGTCCATTATATGGAGAAAAATCCTGGAGTGTTTTCATCAAAAACCCTTAATTTCTTATCGACTGAAGAAAGAATGACATGGATATCTTGGATGACATGGGGGTGACATGAGTAAATTATCAGTAAAAGTTTTTTTAAAATTGAACTATGCCATTACCAGTAAAAAAAAAAACACTCCCAATTCTCTTATGACAATTGGATATGGCTGGGGTTCCTCCTTCAGTGTATTGTAAATATATGGACCTCTTGATGGAAATAAATATTGTGATGTTATTTCCATCAAGATTTTGTAATGACAACAATGCAAGAGTCAAGAACTCTGTAAAGTCTCCTCCAGCACATCCTAAAGACTTTCAATGAATTTAAAGTCTAGACGCCAACTCATGTATAAAAATTAAGTCTTCTAAAGCCTAATTTAATTAGAGTATTCATCTCTTCCAAAAAATAAATAAATAATAATAAAAAAAATCTTACTGACCTCAAACTTTTGAATGCTAGGGTCTGTTTCACATAAATAACCTATGAGAGGTTAAGGTTAGGTAAGAGGGTTGCCATCTTAAAGCCTATTGTACATAAAGGGGAACATTGGGTGTTCAAGGACAAACGGTGAGGATGAGTATGGATGAGTTCAGCTCAGCTTGAAGGACAAGGTGTCCGATTTCCTGCCACTGGTCTCCGAAAATCAGAGGAGCTTCGGTCCTGTGGTACATAGTGTTCTCAAAGCAAAATGTTGTTCATTCAGCTGCTACCCGACACTTTGCAAAGTAACAGTATATCCTAAAACTCTTTCGAGTTATTATCAGCAAAAATTAGCAAGTGCACAGGCTTTTTAAAAGTTCCTCCTAACTCTTTCTTTCCCCCTCAATTTCAATGTCTCACTGCGCTCTGTTCAGGCTTCTTGCACAGACTTAAAACTGGACATATCGTATTTCCTCTTTAAAAAGCAGTTATTGTCCTCTGTTGCGATATTCATCAGTCGGAAAAAAACAGTCCCGTCGCTGTGAAGGGCTGCAGGATTATCCGGCAGGAACAGGTGGGTTTTTATTAAAGTATAGGAGGAGCCAGACTAGACGGGAAAGGACGAGTTGAAAATCTGAGACCGCATCAGATGGATAGACAGACAAAGCAAGAGAACTGACGAGTGTGTTAATATGGTGCTGTTCACCACTAAGTTTGTCCAGAGAGCTTCGCTCTTTGTGTCCTTCGGAGGTTTAATCACGACGTTTATTACAACCTTCCTGCCACTATGGAAGACGATGAACTCCGATTTGAATGAGATGGAGAACTGGTATGAGGGTCTCTGGCACATGTGTATCTACACGGAGGAAGTTGGATTGCACTGCAAAGCCTTCGAGTCTTTCTTGGCCCTGCCACCAGACACTTTGGTTTCGCGGGTTCTCATGTGCATTTCCATCGCGACGGGATTTCTCGGTGTAGCGGCTGCTTTTTTTGGACTCCAGGGTGTTGAGATTGGTGCCGGGCGGGAGAGGATGAAGAGGGCTCTGCTTATCCTCGGTGGAGTGTTTATCGTGGTGTCAGGGATCACGACCCTCGCACCCGTTTCATTTATGGCGTACATAATGGTAGTGAAATTCTGGGATGAGAATCTTCCAGATGTGATGCCCAGATGGGAGTATGGAGAGGCCATGTTTTCTGCCTGGTTTGCTGGACTTCTGTTAGTTGTCGGAGGGGCTTTTCTCTTTGTTGCTGTCTGCATGAGCGATCATGAAGAAAAGCTGCAAAATAAGATTCTCGCTCGTAATCAAGAACAGCGGCCGAGAACCCAGAATTACCGAAAGACGGAAATCCTATAGCTTCGATTTCATCTTAAGGCTGGAAACTTCATGAATGCAACTCAGCGTAACTAAATAAAAAAAAGGCCGGACTTGTCATGAAATATTGAATTTGTTTCAATTAAGGGGAGTTACAGTACTTGCATGGTGATGATCATGACCCTAAAATGTGAAGTATGTAGTAATGCTTCAGTTCTTATTTCATTTCAATTGGTTTTCTGCAGACTTGAGAGAGATTAGTGAGCTGTCATTCTGTAAAGAATACTAAAACTCTGCAAATCTTTTGGTTAGGGTTGCACTGGATGGCAGCTGATGTATTTGCACTTGCATTGCACCAAATCCTCATGTACAGTAATGTCATGCATAACTTGGAAGAATCTGGACAGAATTATTCATGTTCTGAAGCTTTTAAGTGACTTTCAGAACTCTATGGAAAAGAAATCAGAGGCCTCTTGGTACTTTTACATACTGATAGATTTAAGAACATTATCCTATAATAAAACATTAAGAATGTGAAATTTCTCTTTTTTTGTTTATCATTTTATCTTATTCCATTTTATTTATTTAATTTTGTTTTGATTTGTGTGTGCATTTTTTTAATCACTTTTTTATTATCTAACATGTATGTCAATAACGACAACAGTGCCAGTTATAGTTGTAATGCAAGTTTTGCAATTTGGAAAAATTGCCTATGAAAAAAAGCCTATGTGTCTGAATAAATTTGTAATTTTTTTTTTTTTTGGGGGGGGGGGGGGGGGATCTGAGACTATTCTGTGCATAATCAGTCTTACAACTCATAATAATTGAAAATGACAAATATTTGAATTGTCTGTAAAAAAACTATTGTTGGTTTAACTTAAAAAAAGTAAGTAACCTGGTTGCCATAAAATTTTAAGTTGATTGAACTGGAAAAAGTGACTTAATACAATGAAGGAGATTGATTTAGGCCGAATTCACATGTAGCGCCTAAAAACGCGTAGAAAACGCTGGGCGCACTGCATTTTTCTTTTTCCAGCGGTTGCGCTGCGGTTGGTTCTTGTCACGTGAGCTACTGTGCGCTTATGGTGCGCTTGCATTCTGAAAAGTTGAGATGTTTTTATCTCCATGCGGCGCAGAAAAAACGACCGCGCTTGGAAAAAACGATCGCGTCGGACCGCTTCCATTATGAGCGCGCATACCGCCGCGCGCCTACATTTGAAATAACGAACTTGAGCGCGCAAAAGACGCGATATGCTTACAGGCCCTAAATCATCAGAAACTCAAAATAATAAGTTATCTCAACTAAATAAAGTTGATTTGACAAAAGAAAAAAATGTTGTGATAACAAATCTTGAAAATATTTTTTTGCAGTGTAAAGGGATAGTTCAATTGAAATTCTGTCATCATTTACTTACCATCAAGCCGTTCCATCTTCTCATCTTATCGTATCTTTCTTTGTGTTCCACAGAAGAAAGAAAGTCATAAGGTTTCGAGCGACATGAGGAAGTTTAATTGGTGACAGAATTTTAATTTTTAGATGACTTACTGTTAAATCAAACAAGGTATTATATAAATTGATGAATCATTGAGGTTTTACAAAATAAAAGCCTCACTCCAAAGGCCTTCATTGTTGTGTAGTGTTTTGGGATAGAAAACATTGTGGTAGTAGTCATCCCTAATGGATATTTTGGCATCAGTTAGATCAACATTAAAAGAAGTATAAAGGAAATGAAAGAAGACGGATAGGGAGCGACAGACCACAGTTGAAGCAGAAGTTGGAAAACAATGAATTCTTTTTCCTCATCTAGGACAGGCATGCTACCTTTTAGCCGTCGGCTAATCTTGGCAGCGAAAGAGAGCTAGTGTAGAGTTCAGATAAGAGTTTCCTCTGAAACACAGAGGTGAGTGGGTTCAAATGAAGAGAAGGTGTGCCTTTGGCTTACGGTCAATGAGGGTACATTCCTTAAGAGCTATACTCTGCATCGGAATTTGCCTACTTATATACAGTATATAGTAGGTGAAAAAACACGAGAGCCGACTATTATGTCCGAATTCATAGTACTCATAAAACAGATCCCAGATGACCTACTAGTTCTAGTGAGATTTTAAGTGTGCATCCAAAGGACACACTTTACTATCCCATGAAGATGTAGTACATCTGGATTACATTACTACACACATTCATTCTACACTCACCTAAAAGATTATTAGGAACACCATACTAATACTGTGTTTGACCCCCTTTCGCCTTCAGAACTACGAGCCACTGATTCAACAAGGTGCTGAAAGCATTATTTAGAAATGTTGGCCCGTAATGATAGGATAGCATCTTGCAGTTTATGGAGATTTGTGGGATGCACATCCAGGTCAGGAATCTCCCGTTCCACCACATCTCAAAGATGCTCTATTGGATTGAGATCTGGTGACTGTGGGGCCATTTTAGTACAGCGAACTCATTGTCATGTTCAAGAAACCAATTTGAAATGATTCGAGCTTTGTGACATGGTGCATTTTCCTGCTGGAAGTAGCCATCAGAGGATGGGAACATGGTGGCCATAAAGGGATGGACATGGTCAGAAACAATCCTCAGGTAGGCCGTGGCATTTAAACGATGCCCAATTGGCACTAAGGGGCCTAAAGTGTGCCAAGAAAACATCCCCCACACCATTAAACCACCACCACCAGCCTGCACAGTGGTAACAAGGCATGATGGATCCATGTTCTCATTCTGTTTACGCCAAGTTCTGACTCTTCCATCTGAATGTCTCGAGACTCATCAGACCAGGCAACATTTTTCCAGTCTTCAACTGTCCAACTTTGGTGAGCTCTTGCATATTGTAGCCTCTTTTTCCTATTTGTAGTGGAAATGAGTGGTACCCGGTAAATGTAATACATAAATAAGCAGCACAACTGTTTTCAACATTCATGTGACACTGAAGATGTGACATCTTTCCAACCCCAACAGTTTGATAATAATATCTAATTTAATCAAATATATTTTCATCATAACTATTTTAAATGTCAATGCATTAAACATGCTAATGTTTTTTTTTTTTTTTTTTTTTTAACTATCCAACTAGGTAATAACCTGCTCAATAAGTTATTGTGCCCTTGAAAATCTCAGCTATCGATTCTTCCAGGACATCCACTGTCTCCAGAAGGGTTTTAGGCTGAAAAGCATCCCTACCGGAAGACGACATTAACATTCATAGCAGAGAATGAGGCTAATTCATAATTCATTAGATCTCTGATCTTCTGTATAATATGTTGTGACCTGTATGGCTCTTTATACTGGGACAGGCCACGTCTGGGACACTTTGGTGAAGGAAATGAACACCTTATGAAAAGATGTGTTATGTTTGTCCCTTTATCCTTGAGGTGATGTTTCCTCAGCTTTCCAACTCTTACCAGCAGAGGGCCTCACAAGTAGATGTTCTACCTGGATCTTTGCTTCCTGCTGGAGGTAGGTAGGCCTAACTCTGTTTGTCTGCTGCCAGATGTTGCATAGATGTCAGATGGCTGTAGATAAATCAGACTTCTGGTTTTAAGGCTGAATCCCTAATGCACTGGCTGTTTTTTATTGCTGCCTTAATGCATTGTGAGAGCACTGTTTTGTTGTACAAAGTTGTTGTTTTAATCTAAGCGGCAAGCGCAACTTTAGTCAGTGAATCAGTATTTCAGGTTCTTTCACATGATGTGTGCCCTTTCCCATAGAAAACTATTCTCTGATCCGACAGCATATTCAGCAATGAATATGAAATCAGAGAGGTTCCCCTTTTGCGATGACCACAGCAAAAAGGGTTTTTTTCAAAGCCTCATAACCCTTTCAATAATAATTAGACTAAAATCTAAGTATCTTCAGACAGCCTTTTACTTTCCCTTTTACAAAGGCAGTCATACACACACACACACACACAAAGGAGAAAAGACAAAACTACAATTTTACATAAGTTAGTGCATGGCTAGATGGTTGCTATAGGGCCTGATTATTGGCACATTGCAATTTAGGGTGTTTTTGTTTATGTTTCTATGCAGTTTTGGGGGGTTTCTGGGTGTAATTGAGCAAGCTAGAGAGTTCTGAATGTTCCTTAAGCACATTGCTATGCAGTTGTCACTGTTTTTTTTAGCATGTTGCTATGCAGTTGCTAGGATGTTCTAAGCTATGTAAGTTAAGTTATTAAGGTTCTGGGTGTTTTTTAGTAAAAAAAAAAAAAAAAAAAATCTCGATTTTAAATTCGATTCATTCTCGATTCATTCGATTCTCGATTCATACTTTGAAGAACCAATATCGATTCTTAAATCCTAAGAATGGATCTTTCAGTCTGTTTTTTTTTTTCCTTTTATTATGAATATTCATCATGCCTGAATATTGTAGCCAGCATTACATCCAATAAATTGCAATAAGCTTTGTTGCTTCTGATATAAAACAAAGCTTTCACATACTGTCAATTTTATTACGAAATTCAAATACCGTTTTGAATGTAACGCGCGACGGATAAGTTATAGCGTAGGCCTTCGGTTCAAGCGAAGCTCATCATCTCTTCCTCTTTATTGCTAACACAGCATGAAATAAACATGAACAAACATCCGAAGACATGTTGAAAGGTACAATAAAACTTACCGAAATCCGTATCATGCCTCATATCATGCCGTATCATGCCCCAATCTTTGTTTGAACCGCGGAAAGATGTCAATAAAACCGCTTCCCAGACAGCAAACTGACATTGAATCAACGTGGAAACTACGTCTCTCATGACATTGAAACAACGTTGATTTTTCTCATCGAATTAACGTTGAACCAACGTCAGAGGCGGCATTCTTCAAAGCTAAATGACAATCTAAAATTGGTTTGCTTTCATAACGTTGAAACAACGCGTTGATTTCAAGTTGATTTTCCGTTAGTTTTGAAAGAATGACGCGTCTGACGTTGGTTCAACGTTAATTCGATGAGCAAAACAATGTCAGATCAACGTTGTTTCGATGTCATATTTCCACGTTGATTCAATGTCAGTTTGCTATCTGGGTTGTAAACAATGTCAGGTAATGTTACCTCAGAAAAACCGTTCAAAACTCGTCAGTCAAAATTAGAAAAAATAACTTTTTGACTATATTGCTTTTGACTATATTGTTGTTTGTTTTTTCATTTCTTGTTTTTAAATATATGTGTGTGAATATATATATATATATTAGTAGTAGTAATGCTCAATAACATAAGACCATTGTCAAATAATTTCATAAAAATACATATAGCCTACATATTTGTAGGCTATGTTTGAATATATCCGTCATATTTTTATTACAGCATTAAACTCTTTCCCCGCCAGCATTTTTTAAATAAATGTGCCAGCCAGTAGAAACAAAATTATGTCATTAAAATTGTATTATGATGTTGTTATTTAAAAAAAACCTTATGTGAAATTTAAATTTAAGTAGCCTACAAATCAGTTAGGCTAATTTAACCTTTATTATAGTGATGTAGGCCTACCAACTGCGTTCCCAGCTTGTTTCCACCGCAGAATAAAAAATGTAAAAAAGTAATTGCGACTTTTTATCTCACCTTTTTGACTTTTTTCTCGCAATTGCAAGTTTATATCTCACAATTCTGAGTTAATAACACACAATTACGAGCTTAGTCAGAAGTGTGAGATATAAACTTGCAATTGTGAGAAGTCAGAAATTCGAGATATCGCAAATGCAAAATAAGAGTCATAATTGTGAAATAAAGTCGCAATTATCTTTTTTTAAATTGTGAGTTATAAAGTCAGAATTTTCTATAAAGAAACTCGCAATTCTGAGAAAAAAGTAAGCAATTAGCATACCTTTTTAATTTTTATTTAGCGGCGGAAACAAGCTTCCATAGTTTACAGCATCCGTTGAGAGAATTTTATTAGTGCCATACTAGCTAAATCTGATAGGCCCCAATTAATTGATATTGAATCGAAATTGAATCAAATCATAGTTTGTCAATCGAATCGTGAAATTTGTGTCAATGCCCAGTCCTATTTAGGGTATGGTGTTGTAGTTTTAGCGCATAGCTATGCATGTTCTGGGTGGTTTTTAGTGTTTTGCTATGCAGTAGCTATAGGGTGAAAATCCATTTGCTTAAAAAATTATAGCGCACTTCTTTTCAACACCTAATCTTTTAGTTCTTGTCCACAGCACAACCAGTACATGGTGAGAAAAACACCTGCATCGTTAAGTGTTACACAGAGATTTATTCAAATTCTTAAACCTAAGTATGAGTATAAACAATAGTGATAATGATCAATTCTACAGGGACGCAGACAGGCAGCATGCAGCAGTGAAGTGCGAATCTGAGATTTGATCTGCTAAAATGGCAAGTTAGCCCCATGACGTGGTACATTTAGGAGAGAACAAGCTCAATAAACACTAAGGAAAATAAAAGAGATCACGGGTGCAGAGTGATTTAGATAACGGTCAGCTAAAGGCAGCAGATTGATAGGTTGGGGGAGTGACACAAAGGAGAGACGGAGTTGCAGGAGGGGGTGAAGAGTAAAAGGGAAAGTGGAGCACTGGGAAAATTCATGCTGTGTTAGCATCCCTGAGCAACTCTATCAATACTGCATACAGCTGAGTTACTGGCAAGAGTCCTGCTGCTGCAACCCCAACCTCCGCCAGAGAGAGAGAGAGAGAGAGAGAGAGAGAGAGAGCAGGAGTGAGTAAAAAGAAAGAAGGGGGTAAAAAGAGAGGGTGTTTATGAAAGACAAGCACAAAAGTGAGAGAGAGAGAGTAAGAGAGAACAGTTCTTACAAGCGCCTCTGCTTTCTGCTGTGTGTGTGTGTGTGTCAGAGGTTTGTGGTGGGACTGTGTCTTGATCTTGGGCTACTGCAGTAAAAGCGCGAGGAGGAGGTAGGAGAGGAGAGTGCTGCGCTCTGGAATTCTCCACAGGAAAGAGGAATAACACCAATCCAGCTTCACAGATAACATCTGACTGAAAACCTAGTGACATTTCAGCGGGATCCACACCTCTTGCCACATGCAGAAAACTCTGAGCACACCTGATTGAGACAGGACCAGGTGAGTAGTGATCATAAACTCTCAGTTTGTTAATGTTATGCAATTCAGATTGCAATCTGCTAGAACATGGAACAGTGTCTTATCAGATTTGTTGAACTTCTGCGAGCAGATAAGATAAAGGAAAGCTCTGTGCTGTACGTGTGATATCAGAGGTTGAATTTTGCACTGGGAAGCGGTTTGGTTATGTACAGGAGCCTACGTTGGTGCAGATTTGAGGTCCACAGCATTGGAATATTATAGCGTGGTGCATTGAGATCGCAGATGATGGATGAACTTGTGTAAACTTTTATCCTCTCCATCTACCTCAGGTTCAGTTTTTCTTTCGGTTTACCCTATTTGGGGTTCTCACAATGATGAAAAACCTAGAAATATCTGGTTTTGAAATTGTGATTTCCAAGCATGGGAATTTATATTGTCATTTTTTTACATTTAAAATATTAAATTATGATTTAATTTAGACCAACGGCTCATGGGTGCAATCATTATACACGTTTTTTTTTTAAATAATAAACAAATGATTAAATCTTCTAAATAAATAAATACACATTTAAATCCTCATTCGGTAATCAAGAATGACAGCAAAATCATAGGAATGTGAGAACTCTTTTCTATATCCCTTTAAAAGACATGAACAATTTACATATATCATGTTTTGCACTGTAAAGAAATCTATATCTAAGTGAAAATTGCTTTAAAATATTTTTTTCAGTGTATTGAAGATAAAAAGCGTATGAAAGTACAGCTGAGCTTTAACAAAATCTTAATATTAAAGGATATTTCAAGATATCTCCCATTCCTGTTCAGACTTAAAACGCAGTGTGCCTGTATTATTTTTGTATGAAAATATATATATATATATTTTTTTTTTGCTCAGGTGCATTTGAACAGGTGCATTTTGGACAAATATTTGTCAAGCACCATTTAAAGTGAATATGCAAGAAACAGCTTGAATTATAAGTGTGTGCCTTAACCTATCTAAATTCCACAACCAGATCAGCGCTGAACTCCTCTGAACTTCTGATTATGGCAAAGGCTTATAACGAGTCACACACTACGTCCAGCTGAACTCGAGCAGCATGTAAAACACATCAAATGTCAAATTTGGAAGAAGAAGCCAGAGGCCCACTTGGGTCATGATGTTTGTTTGTTTCTTCTTTTCAGAGCTCGTAATGAGGAATCTGATTAGCTGTAAGCCAGTATTTGAATTTCATTTGCACTGTAATAATCCTGTGGCAGCTCGGAGTGATAAACTAAGTCAAACAAAAGCCTCTTTACATCTCACTACAACTCAAGACCGCTATTGTAGTTTTGGGGATTAACAAAGGAAATTTGTATTGCTCAGATACTGTTCTTTAAGGGGCCTATATACGGATGGACCCTGGGGGCCCTTGGATCTGTGACCTTGCTTATTTAGAAAGTCCACTTGAGACATTCCACTTAATATGAGTAACTTTACCACTACAAGACTACATGTCAACTAGCACGTCTGCTTAAAGGAGTAGTTCACTTTTCAAAAAACTTTTGCTGATAATTTACTCACCCCCATGTCATCCAAGATGTCCATGTCTTTCTTTCTTCAGTCGAAAAGAAATTAAGGTTTTTGATGAAAACATTCCAGGATTTTTCTCCATATAATGGACGTCAATGGGAACCAAACGGTTCAAGGTCCAAAAGACAGTTTCAGTGCAAACTGCAAACTGTTCAAAGGGCTTTAAATGATTCCAGACGATGAATAAGGGTCTTATCTAGCGAAACAATCGCTCATTAAAAAAAAAAAAGTTTAAGTTTTATAAGCTCATGGTCGCCGTGCTCTGTTCTGTGACGCGCGTTTGTGACTCTCCTGTTCGAACTCGTTCATCGAAATGAACGAATCTTTTTCTGAGTCAATTTGTTCGTTTCGTTCGTTGAATGAACCAAATGATTCGGAAAAAGTTTTGTTGCTTTTGATGAATACGTTTGAATAGGAGAGTTGCAAACGTGCATCACAGTACAGAGCAAGGCGAGCATTTGAGCTTAAAACTTAAACTTGTTATTTATATATTAAATGAGCAATCATTTTGCTTGATAAGGCCCTTGTTCAACGTCTGGAATCGTTAAAAGCCCTTTGAACAGTTTGCACTGAAACTGTCTTTTGGACCTTGAACCCTTTGGTTCCCACTAAAGTCCATTATATGGAGAAATTCTTGGAATGTTTTCATCAAAAACCTTAATTTCTTTTCAACTGAAGAAAGAAAGACATGGACATCTTGGATGACATGGGGGTGAGTAAATTATCAGCAAAAGTTTTATTTTAAAAGTGAACTAATCCTTTAATGCTAGTTTAATGTTAGTTCGCACACGAAAAATAACTTTTGATATAAAAAATGTATTAGTAAATGTTGAAATTAACATTGGCTATGATTAATAAAAATATTGTTCATTCATTGTTAGTTAAATAATGTAGTTAACCAATGCAAACAAATAAAACCGTATTATCAGACTTTGTCAGATTTGCTAACCTTTGTATTTTATTTTATTTTATTTCATTTTATTTTTGTATTTTTCAGCAATTCTCGTTCCTATAAATGAAAAATGCATTGCATTTATGACAAGGTGCCCATTTCGTAAAACCTGTCAGAAATTCAATACATTTTTCATTTATTGGAACGAGAACTGCTGAAATATTCAGCTGTGAATTACAGGCTGTCATTAATAACAATCAGACTATATCATAAATGAATATCAATCTATCAGTGTGCTTGTGCTGTTTCCAAGTCTCTAAATGATATATCGAAGTGCAAGCATGTCATTGTTTGCTTGCACAGCACATCTGTTCAGACTAAATACAGCAAATGCTTACAGTACATGGCATGAGGGTACATGTAAATGTTCTGGTGTAAACACTCAAACAATGCTGTGATGCTTTGCCTGTATTCCTCTAGCATGTTGATCAAACAGCTGAGCTGCAATGCCACTGGTTATGGTGGTGTTGTTTTTGAACAGATCTACAGACAAATAGCAGTGAATGGAAAAAGGAGAGCAGGGTGAAGGTTGACAAACATTAGGTGTGGTTCTGCTTTGTTGTGAGTGTTCGCACTCTGATTTATCTTCCTTCGATCAGGGGACACTTTATCCTCTTTAGATCAGGGCAAATGGCCTAATGTTTAACCACTTCATACATAAGGACTGGTGACAGCTTCAAATTATTTCCACCATCTAATGTTTGAGCATCAGATTCAACTTAACGGATTTTTGTCAGTAAAACATAATCTGCTACCAGCAAGTTTAGACTCAAAACATCACCCCAAAGAACATTTTTATTACTTGTTTTTGTTGCTTTAATGAGAAATGTTTGAGTTGTATTGAAATGTACTGACTTTTGATTAGAGACTTTGGTGTCTGAGCACAGTTTGAGACATTGTTGAGGTCTCCTCTGAGATTATTGGGGTATTTTTCTCAGGAAAACAATCTGAGCAGCAGCTAAAGTTATATTTGCTCCTTATCAGGAGAAATGAAAAAGATCTCATTGTATTTTTTATTCTTAAGTGTTTTTTGGCCCATACAATGGAAGTTCAATTCTTAAATATAAAGAAAATAGAAAACAATTTTTTTAGGCCTACACTACCATTCAATATTTTGGGGTTGGTAAGATTTTGAAAAGTCTCATAAAGCCAGCGTTAATGTGATAAAAACAAAAAACATTAATATTGTGAAACATTATTAGAAAATTTTAATATATTTTTAATATAATCTATTTAATGATGGCAAAGCTGATTTTTCTGCATCTCCAGTGAGAAGAAATATTTATTTTAATATATTATATAGATATTTTTGCATAATAGTTTTGTAGAAGCCTGATGCATTATTTTCAGAAAATACAAAAGGACAGCATTCATTTGATATATAAATCTTTTGAAATATCATAAATGTCTTTACAGTCACTTTTAATCAATTTAATGCATCCTCTATGAATTTAATCATTTTTTTTTTTAAAAGGACTATTAAAGTAAACTTTCAGACGAGTGACTAGCCTTAATTGGAAGTTTGTCTTGACAATCCTTCTTTTTCTAATTAAAATTACACTCATTACAGTTTTTATTTATTTATTTTAGTGCATTTTAATTAAGATTTTCTAATGCAAATTTAATTCACAGTTCAATTCTGCATGCTCTATGACTACTTTTGTTATATTAAAAACATTTTCTCATATTAATGAATGAATGATTGACACAGTGTGATAACACCAGTGCTGTCATGTATTTACAGCTGACACATGTCTCCATTTGAGTTACATATAGTTCCTGAAACCATCCACTGCTCAAGTCATGACTGTGGGCTCTCGTGTCAGTCAGAGTCCAGGTGATAAAACGTGTGTGTGTGTGTGTGTTGGTTGTGGGTGTGGGAACTGGAATGGGGACAAACCTCTGTCCAGAGAAGTATTAGTTCAAATGTACTGGGTGGGACATTTCCAGTTCTCAGCAGCAGAAAAGAATGATGTCGGAGACAGGCATGATCATATACAGTAACAGTAGGTATATTGTTTTTGTCATTGTCCTGTCTGGAATCTGGATAAAACAGCGCAGTCAGTCAGTGCTCAGTGTGTGGACAGTTGTGCTTGTGTAGGTTGTCTCTCAAAGGCTTTCAGGAGGAGAGAAAATGCTTTTGCAGGCTGTTTTTTGCTCGTTTTAATGAAATGGCTTTAGATTGTGGGCCAGCGCTGCTGTTATAATGCAGTCTTAGGCCATGCTTTGCTGATATTGTGAATAGAGCTGTAACTTGCAACTGTCAAAACGATTGGGTGGAACAGCAGGGGTATTAAAGTCTGCTGGATCAGTAAAGATCCTGAGGGAGTCAGTGTCTTTTCTGATCATTCCCATAAGGAAATATGATTGCTCTTTCATAGTTCTTGAGAATAATGGAATTAATTATCAACTATGCTTCCTAAAATAGACAGAAATGAGACGGTATGGGTCATACAGTAGGTTACACATAACATGCTCTTTGGCTCTTTTATTAACAGCATCAATATTTCAGGTCATACTATATCCAAAAGCTTCGAGTTTTTGAAAGAAGCCTCTTCTGCTCACCAATGCTGCATTTATTTCACCAAAAATACAGTAAAAACAGTTATACGTTGGGATTTTTTAAATATATATATATATATATATATATTATTTTTAATCACCATTTCACCTTGACTAGTTCAATTTTAAATAGTCTTGAGGTGTGATACTGTAAATACATTTTATATTATTTTTACTAATACTATTATTTTTACTAATTATTTAGTCTCTCAATTAACATGATCATAAGACATAATAAGATTTCATGTCACCTGTATGGCGCTCTAGTTTTAGCGCCATACACATTTATTGCAATATATGAGTTGAACAAAGTTAACAAGACAATAACGCATATAAGTTTTTTTTTTTTTTAATTGCAATGTTAAAGCAGGCTCTAAGTGACCCTATAATTTAAGCAGGGTTGGCAGGTCCACAGTTTTTCTCAACAGTAAACATTATTTGTATCTATAGCTTGTTCTGATAAGAAACAAAGTCTCAGCTTTCAAATTCTGTCCATTTTATAAAAATTATTGATGTTTGATCTCTCAAATGTGACGTGACAGATCATTGTAGCTTCTGAGTTCAAGCAGTTAGTTAGGAGATATTTTTTTCAGATTTGTTAAGAAAATGATACTATCAGTATCGGCATTCTGAATAATCGGTATTGGTATCGGTGGAGGAATTTAGTATCGGTGCATCTCCAAAATATACATTTGGTAGAACCGCTAATGTATCTAAGAAGTGTGCAGAATAAGGGCATATATATATATATATATATATAGTCTTTTACAAGTCTTTTGCCGTATCTTATTGTGGTAGTAAGTCTGCCTGTTTACAGCAAAGAGTTTTTGCTTTTGGCTTAAGGACAGACATAACTACAGTATAAGCGAGAGGGAGAACTGCGTCATATGTTGTGAAGGCTGAAAATCTGATTAACCTACTTTACGGGAAAAAGTGAAATATTTGGGGTTTGCTGCCCGATTTCACAGAAAGGACAACAGTTGATCCTACAAAGAAGTTGGTACGTGACTCACTCAATTGTAAGCAAAGCAATGTGACTACGTAACACTTTTAACAGCATGTCGGAGTATTGTGACAAACAAGTAATAGTAAAGTTGTTTAGTGGGGGAATCTGATGCAACCTGTCATGAACATCAACATCGACAACTTGTATTTTGCTTTAATAAAGCTTATTTTAATTTTTTTTTGCATTGTGATATTATGGAACATTTTCCTCTGTCATTCACATTACTATAGTGCAATAAAATGTCATTCTCATTACAAAAAAAAAAAAGATGTATTATTATTCATAGATCCATGTATTATTTGTTGTACTGCCTTTAATTGCTCATTTAAATTAAATTATTGTATAATTGTTTTTTATTCATTTCTGTATTACAATATTGAGCATTAAAGAGAATTGCACAAAACTGATGGTAATGAGAATTTGCTTATTTTCATGAAAATAATGTCACAATGGGCTTAATTCAAAATATCATTTTCTTAAAGCATTTCTTTTGATTTTGGAGTGAATTGTGACAAGGACATGTTGAGATTCGCACTATGATTAGCTTTTAGTGAGGTTTACTGTAATTGATAGATATATAGTAAAAGGGCGAGAGAGCGAGAGAGAGAGAGAGAGGAATAAAATCACCACTTATTACCTTCATGTAAGCCATAAACCATAATGCATTATGCACAGCTTCTATACAACGATTCACAGTTGCTATGGAGATTTTCATCAATTCTTCAGGAATAGCAGAATTGGCTATTTTCTGGCAGCAGGAAGAGGGAGGCAGTCTATTTTTTGCTTTTTGTTGATGCTTTTGGGATTGATAAAAGTATGTGTTTTTTTCATACTGCTAATCTCTATTTACAATAAACAAAGCAGAGCAGTGCAAAGCTCTGAGAGCGATAAGAGGAGAGGATTTAGCGCCAAGCAAGTAAATTCGGTTCATTTAAATTCTTTTTACTTTAAATTTCACTTTAAAATGTACACATACATATCCAGCATAACATCAAATCTATTTCTTGTGGCAGCTCTCAAAGCTTGTGTCTGAAAGGTTCCCAAAGTTTTCTGCTTCTGCTCCTGTTTTGTTTGTGGAACATTTCCTTTCCTTTATTAAGGCAAACTTTTGTTTTTTACTCGCCACTTCACAGACCTTTAGGTGTGATGTGAATATCAAGTGGCTCTTGAGTTTAAACTGATGCTGAGGCATTTAAGCTCATGTTATATGAGGCTGAAATCAGTAGTTTTTATAGTGAACTCATTTTCATCCTCCAGTGAAACAGAAACGGTAAGAAAGTTGTGTATTCTGTAAACAGAACACTTTGAAATCTGTGAAACAGCAACTTCTCAAGTGTTAGTAAAAGTACAGATGTCAGTGAGGGTAATGGTTAACTGGCTGAAAAAAGATTCAAGTGGAAAACTGAGAACAATTAGAGTTTGATTTAAAATGCATGCACATGCATATGTAAGAACACACATCTGATGATATCATTGTAACACAAACATTACACCTTCACCTTTAAAATTAACTCAGTTGTATTTCTGTCCCCATGATGGATTCTTGGATTTCTCTAAGATGACTTTTGAATTCACTGTCCCACTCACCATGCATACAGAGATCATAGATCAATGTCACACATGCAGTTTTCTTGATTCATAGTTCGTATTAAAGCAGCAAGGGGTACTGAACACAAGGGCTATTTGCAATAAAATGATAGTAATGTGATAGGAACCGTCTGACCTTAAAGGGATACTCCACTTTTTTTTGGAAATAGGCTCATTTTACAACTCCCCCAGAGTTAAACAGTTGAGTTTTACCGTTTTCGAATCGATTCAGCGGATTTTTTTGATATTTAGAAGAATATCAGTAACCAGACAGTTTCTGGTCTCATTGACTTCCATATTAGGAAAAAAATATACTATGGAAGTCAATGAGACCAGAAACTGTCTGTTTACTGATATTCTTCTAAATATCAGAAAATCGGCTGAATACATCTGAAAACGGCAAAACTCAACTGTTTAACTCTGGGGGAGTTGTAAAATGAGCTTATTTCCAAAAAAAAAAAAAAAAAAATGGAGTTTCCCTTTAATATTACATTCTGTTGGCTAGCTGGGTTTCTATCATCATCTACACTTTTACAACATTTGCATATCATTAGATTTGACATAAACACCTGAAGAACAGCCGTATCGCAGGGCATTTTTCCTGGGAAAATTAAAAATATATGATCTTTACATGCGCTCCTGAGTGCCTCTCTTCCGTTCTATGACACATAAAATAAATGCTTATACAATGTTCAGGATAATGGCGAAAGAGCTATTCTGTACTGTGAATGTGTCCTGCAAAGAAAAGGGTTTAATTCAAACTATAGTCTCACATGGCCAGATGGCTCCCATGGGTCCTTGAAATCATTGAAATTTTGTGAATCTGAATTTTTTTTTTTTCAAGGCCCTGGAATTTAAAAAAAAAAAAACATACATAGAAACAGGTCCTTGAAAGTGAATTAATTCATTTTGTGCAAGAAGTTTTCTGGAAAAAATTCCATATTATTCCCTCCGGTCTGCTAATGTGTTATTTCACCAACTGTTCGTGGCCTATGCAGACTAGCTTGCTTGATTTACATTAGTTACGCGCATTTACACGTTACGTCAAGTGTTTCCGTTGCCATGACGTTCATGCACGCACAAAACTACTACGATGGTACCTCAACGTTTGTTGTTGGACACAACAAATGTAAATTTGAGGGTACTGGACCTGGAATGTCCTTGAATTTGGTGTGGGGAAAGGTGTGGGAACCCTGTATATAGTTGTCCATACTGCACAAAAATAACCAAAGTCCAAGCCAGAAAACAGTAAAATGGACCCAAAATTATTCTTATGATGTCTTAATAGAGTCATGCTTAGTGCAACAGACCTGTTTTTGTCAGCTGTATTCATTGATATTGCCCCTGCTGGGGTGGAAAATGGTCTGTTGAATGTTGATCCAGGCTGGAGGCAGGTTAAAGGAGTAGTTCACTATTAAAAAAAAAACTTTTTCTGATAATTTACTCACCCCCATGTCATCCAAGATGTCCATGTCTTTCTTTCTTGAGTCGAAAAAAAAATTAAGGTTTTTGATGAAAACATTCCAGGATTTTTCTTCATATAATGGACTTCAGTGGGAACTAAATGGTTTAAGGTCAAAATGAGTGTTTCATTGCAGCTTCAAAGGGCTTTAAACGACACCAGACGATGAATAAGGGTCTTATCAAGCGAAACGATCGGTTATTTCAAAAATAAATAACACAGTTTAAGTTTTATAAGCTCAAATGGTCGCCTTGCTTTGTTCTGTGATGCGCGTTTGTGCCTGTTTGAACTCGTTCATCAAAATGAACAAATCTTGTTTCGAGTCAATTCGTTCATTTCGTTTATTGAATTAACCAAATGTCTCGAAAAAAGGCTCGTTCGTTTTGATGAACGAGTTCGAACAGGAGAGTCATGAACGCACATCACAGAACAGAGCAAGGCGAGCATTTGAGCTTATACAACTTACACTTTGTTATTTAGTTTTGAAATGAGCGATCGTTTCGCTTGATAAGACCCTTATTCATCGTCTGGTGTCGTTTAAAGCCCTTTGAAGCTGCAATGAAACTCTCATTTGGACCTTGAATCGTTTGGTCCCAGTAAAGTCCATTATATGTAAAAAAAAATCCTGGAATATTTTCATCAAAAACCTTAATTTCTTTTCGACTGAAGAAAGAAAGACATGGACATCTTGGATGACATGGAGGTGAGTAAATTATCAGCAAAAGGTTTTTTTAAGTGAACTACTCCTTTAATGTTGGTCTGCTAGGGTGGATTTGCTGTTCACCAACAAAACTAACCTGATGAAGCTGTTTGGCCGAAAACATCTTGCTGGTTCAACTTGTTATAAGCCTTGTGGGGACATCAGCATATCAGCCATCAAAACACAATAAGTACTGGTCAGGCTGGTTCAATAACAAAGCAATGGTATATAAGAGGAAATTAGATGCACACAACCAAACTGTTATATTTTGTCTATTCCCAGGCTGTGTATCATGTACAGTCAGTGATCTCTGAGATGGCCGTATGGGCCAGACGGGCCAGAGTTTCCCCCCTGCAGCGCTGCCACCACCTCCTCCAGTGCATCTGATCCGCCCAGCCCCGCTAACACCCACCCTGGGCTTCCCTCTCATCGGGCCACCTGGCTTCACTCCGGGCCCATCATGGGAGGATGCCTTTCCAAACCCAAACCAGGTGATGAGCATATAGAAAACCCTCAGTCTGTTGATTAAATCCTGTAATAATTGAGACTTGTGTCTCCACCTATATATAGGTCAGCTAACGTGACCCCTGACTGCTGTTGTGATGTGGCTTTCCTTTAGTGCAGGAGGAATTTTAATGCTCTTAATTGCTGTGTTCAAGAGGATTAGACAGTGGAATATGAGTTGTGTTTCGAACGTTTCACAATGTATCGCCGTTTCTCTTCTATGGCGACTGGGGGAGGGGGTACTACCCAGGGGCACCGAAACGACTTTCATCTGTCCAAAGACTCAGTTGTGAAAGTGTGATTGTGGGCGTTGGATTTCAGAGGGTGCAGAGAGAGGCTGAACGGTCCAAGCCAGTCAGTCACTGTACTTGGACATAATATGGCTTTCAATTCTGTTGTAAGCATTCAGTTGGTCAGAGCACCAGAATCACGAGGAAGTTGATTTACTCAATGATTTCATCACAAGCAGGTTAATCTATTAAGGTTCCTTTCATCTCAGATAGTGAATGTGGGTCATTCTCAAGAAATGGGAAAAGATTTTTTCAGCAAAGATGCATTAAATTGATCAAAAGTGACAATTAAGACATTTAAAGGTGCAGTGTGTATTTTTTAGCGACATCTAGCGTTTCGGTTGCGAGTTGCACTAAGGGCTCAGCCCACTGCTCACCCCTCCCTTTCAAAGAAGCTACGGTGGCTAAAACGGGACAAATATCTAACATAAGGGATAAACAAATTAGAGCTTCTGAGTCAGTAGCCACTTTCAAGAAACTGCTGAAGACGTATCTTTCTCGGCACTATCGGCAGCACTTGATTCAGTAGTACTAACACTTTCTCTTCTCTTGTATTCTATTTAAAGGGTAACTAAACCCCTGGTCAAAGCCTGACTCCACCCACTGGCAATATTTGAAAATGCTGAAAAAGTGGGTAGACCTCAGTGGAGATATAGATGCTAAAAAAAATAGATGTAATAAATAGATGCTAAAATACTCTATCCTGATCGTTTTCAATACTCACAATTCCAACTCCTGACTCCCTACAGTGGTTTTGATGACACAAGATGGGTTTTTATATTGCCAAGGGCGTAGCTCGCGTGGTGAGCTGAAACCTGCGTACGTCACGAAGTGCGGAACATCCAATAGGAAAATTCAACTGCAGTAGCCACCGTTCAACCTGAAGAGGGCAGCACTAAGACGCTTTTACACCATATATTGTAGAAATAGAACACTTTATAAACAAATGTCAAAAAAGTTACTCGAATCAATGACTGGTATCAATAAAGATCCCTTCTTACCGATCATTAACTAAAAAAAGTTGGTTTAGTGTTTAGTTACTCTTTAAAAAAAAAACTGCACTAAAATTAAACTGAGAGGGGTTATAGCACTTACGTATTGTTGTCCTACTGTTAGTTTAACTGCCTCTATTGTTCTCAATTGTAAGTCGCTTTGGATAAAACGCGTCTGCTAAATGAATAAATGTAAATGTAATGTAAATATCGTCGTCTGAGACAGCAGATATTAGCCAGAGTAAGCCAAGAGTGTGTAACATTGTCACTGTTTCTGCACCACAGTCCATTATAAACCACATCATGGATAAAGTTTACAAAGCCATAGTCAGGTGAGGATCAAGGGTCTTAATATATAATATAATTATAGTAATCAGCTGATTGTCTCACAAACGTAACCCACACATTTCTCCCCACATAGCAAACCCATAATACAAAATTTTAAAAAACAGGGTGGTGATGGTGCAGTGGATAAGACACATGCCTTTGGTGTGAGAGACCCGGGTTCGAATCCACTGTGAGACACCAATGTGTCCCTGAGCAAGACACTTAACCCCTAGTTGCTCCAGAGCCGTGCGACCTCTGACATATATAGCAAATGTAAGTACTTTTGGATAAAAGCGTCAGCTAAATGAATAAATGTAAAAGTTTAACAGGCTATAATATGAGCTGTTACTGTGGCTGAGCTGGTTAAACCGTAAAGCCTTGTTTAAACTTGACGCGTATTCCGCATGAGCCCAAAGGTGCGCGCGGCAAAAATGACATGATTGTAACAGCGCACGCCTCTGCATCCCCTAGACACCATTTACTACAGGAATTATAATAGGCTTTCTTCTCTGATTTTGAAAACTCTTTGCGATCGACTTAAAAAGCTTCTAAGATCGACTTGTCGACCGCGATCAACGGGTTGGTGATTCCTGTACCATTACTGTTTTACGGTCAATGACAAGAGTATTAATCAGCCATCTCACGAACGTAACCAGCACATTTATCCCCACATAGCAAAGCCATAACACAGCAAGGGAGAAGAACTAAATTACATGAACCGTCCAACTACATATTTTACACCACTGACAAGGAAAAAGTCACTACTGCGGTGTTTATGGCTAGCTTCCAGCTTTCTGCTGTTTCTCTTTCAAGGTAGTGACGAAACGCGCGCTGTTTGTTCGCTGTCGACTACATGACGTCACAATATGTCAACCTTCATAGAAGGGGGTGCCCGCGGTTATGTAGATATAAATCTCTCCTTCTAAGGTAATAAAAACATTACGGTTTATTAAGTAAGTTCTTTAAACACCACTGAAAACATAGTTAATGGATGTCATATTGCATTTCTGTTAGATACTCAATTTTTACACATTGCACCTTTAAATTTACAAAAGATTTTTATTTCAAATGAATGCTGCTCTTTCTATTCATTAAAGAATCCTGAAAAGAGCATAAGAGTAGTTCAAACGAAATCTTGTGCGGTTTCTAATTTTTATAAGCTCTTCATGATTTTGGTCAAAATACCATCATATGTAGCTACGCACATACAACGAGCACATTTATCCCAGCACACAGCTTTGTTTTGGATGTTCGGTAAGTTCCATCATGAATTATAAGTTATAAAAACTGACCAATCAGGTTGTGAACATTCCTTTAGGTTCGGTGTTGAAAAGCGAGGAGTGTGAACACACCCTTAAAATGTATGGACTATACATACCAAGACTTCTTTTAAAAATTGTCAAATGCAGTTGAAAAGAAGGCGAGAGAAATTCTGGATTTTTTTGAGGAAAACTTAAAGAAAAAAATACTTTAATTGAGATAAAAGCAAGTTAAGAATTATCATTATTATTTTTAAGAAAATTAAAATGTAAATAAATGGGGAAATATTCACTAATATTTTAATGAAAAAAAAGATTATATTTATTATTGATAGTATTTATTAAATGTATTTTTCCTCTATTAACCACTAAATATAATCCACCAAATAACATGACTATGTTTCTGTTTCCTGTTACATTTTATCAGTGGTAAGTCATAAATGGTACCGTGTTTTAAGAATTATGTAATCAGTATTTCAAACTGCTCCATAAAAATGACATTTGTTAACTTTGAAGAAGTATGATGTTGACTCCAAATCCAAATTAATGAAAACCTTTCAACCCGTTTTGTTGAGCGGTCACTGAAATTAAAATGATCAAATGTCAAGTGGGAATGGGAACATAATATTACAGCACTGGATCTATTGCTCAATTGAAGCCCACAGCCAAAACAACCAAAATGTAGGCTACACACCTTACACATATACATGTCATTTATGCCCATAGATAGTTTCTTTCTTGTAGGCTTAATTTAGGGTAATGAGATTTTGAGTGCGGTTTCTTCCATTAAATGAGCCCTTAGGGGAGTATGTTCTCTAAATGATCTGTCAGATGTTATTTTCTCTGTTCTGACACTGAAAACAAAGCGTCTGGAGCCAGCTCTGTGATGGCGAGTTTTCTTTCCTTTCCTCTGCCGGCTCAGTCATCTTGCATGATTTTCCATTGATTTTAATTAAGCTTCACTCAGCAGGTGTGAATTCCTGTGTGATTAAGGCATAAGAAGCAGGTCCTCAGCACATTTTTCCAGCTAGAGAGAAAGCCAGCAAGATCGAACTGTAATGGAAGCACATTGCACAATCGCCTTCGATAAAGACTATACATTAAATAGTCCTTCACTTTCCAGTGTTCTTCTCCAGCTTATTATGCTATTTCTACAGAAATAAAGACTGTAGTTATACACTTAGAAAAAAAAAATAAGGTTCTTTATTGGCATTTATGGTTCCATGAAGAACCTTTAACATCAATGGAACCTTTCTAAAATGTTCTTCACACTAAGGCACTGAAATGTTCTTTGGGAACCGGAAATAATTCTTCAATGACATTGCTGTGAAGACCCTTTATTTGAAGTGTATATTAGGTTCAATTTCACTTGAATTTGCTCTGAAACATCAAATGTCTGTCTGAAGCTAAGTTTCTTAATGAGGTACCTACATATTAAAAATACTATCCGTTTTGTCATTGCACATAATTTGCCTTGGGAGTTCAATATGGCAACATACACTCTTAGAAGAAATGGTTCTATTTAGAACCAGAAATGGTTCCATCCCCCGCTTCATATATGGAACTCCAAAATGGTTTTATATAGAACCATTTTTTTGGTAAAAGGTTCTATTGGCCAAGTATGGAACCCCAGGGTTCTATATAGAACCCAGAGGAACCCTTTTTTAAGAGTTTATAGAACCTTTTAGGGGTTCTAAATACGTAGCGCTGATAGAACCTTTTAAGGTTCTATATAGAACCTTTTCTTCTAAGAGTGTATAAATCCCAATGCATTGTTGTTTATTGCTTCAATTAAAGTTCAATTTGTATTAAACAAATTGACCTGTTATCTCTATGATGTACTTATATCATGCAATTTTGTTGCAGTAGAGGTCAAAGTTGAGCTCAATCTTTTGGACAAAGAGAAGGAGGTGGACCTGATGTCTCCTAATGGAAAAGCCAGTCCATTTTCAGAATGCAGACCCAACGGATCTCTGGGACACTGTTCGGACGAGGACAGCATGACGTTGCGGCCGCAGCGTAAACACAGAGATTTCATAGAGGCGTCTGTCTGCCACGTAAAAGACCTTGAGAATGGACAGTAAGTTTTTTATTTATTGCTCCTATTGGGGTTTTTAAAAAGTCTTTGTTACAAAGTTATAAGCCATGAACCAAGCCAACCAGCTATGAGGCGAATCATAACATTCAAGGGTTAGTTCACCCAAAAATGAAAATTAAGTCATTAATTACTCACCCCCATGCTGTACCAACCCCGTAAGACCTTCATTCGTCTTCGGAACACAAATGAAGAAATTTTTGATTAAATTTAAGAGGTGGATCACTGCTATAGGCTGCCTAAGGGATCGAAACTTGACGGCCCAGAAACATAATGAAGAAGATGTTTAAATATTCCATGTGACTACAGAGGCTCAAGTATAAGTTTATCAAGCGACGAGAATAGTTTTTTTCCGAAAAAACAAACAAAAATAACGACTTTATTCGACTATTCCTTTTCTTCCTTGTAGGCCTGAGACGAAAGTTCAAGAGATTTCCACGACGCATGCGCGAGAACTGCGATCTTCTTCAACTACTTCAGTTCAGTTCTCGCGCATGCGTCATGGAAATCTCTTGAACTCTTGTCTCAGGCCCACAAGGAAGAATAAAGTCGTTATTTTTGTTTGCAACCTTTGAATGCATCAATATTGGGTTGTGTTTTGGACGTTAGAGCTGTGCTGATCGTATGTGTTCTGTTGTGTTTGGCAGAATGCGTGAGGTGGATTTGGGGGCAGGTCGTGCTCTGCTCATTAAGGAACACGGAGAATTCTTTGCAATGGGACACAAGTGCCCACATTATGGGGCTCCACTGGTCAAAGGTGAGCGGCATCCTGTGGAGCTCTCCTGGTCCTCTACATTCCAGAGCTAAGGATGCTAATGGCTCTCAGAGATCAACTATTTGAACTGAATGTTTTCTATTTACTTAAATATTTAGCTGTATGCCTTTCCAAATAGCAAAACAGATTGTTATTTCAGTATTACTGTGTATTAAAAAACTATTCTTCTCTATTAGGCGTGCTATCAAAAGGACATGTACGATGTCCATGGCATGGGGCATGTTTTAACATTGCTACGGGTGATATTGAGGACTTTCCTGGACTAGACAGTTTGCCTACCTTCCAGGTAACAAAAATATATACTTTGTATATTTACTTATATATATATATATATATATATATATATATATATATATATATATATATACACACGTTGCAAATTCATTTTGTATTGGATTACGTTTTTAATTTGTGATTTTAGTGTATTTGCAGTTTGGAATTTTTATCCTATATTTAAATAACAAAATGAACTTATTGATAAATTGTTTAATTCAATTCAAGTTTATCTGGAGTATTCTGTTTTCAGTCAGAGATGAGTGAGTCTAAGTGATTCCCATATGGAAGTAATATACAACTATAACATGATATAAGAATCATGACTTTTGAGTGAAAGTTAAACATCAAAGTTAAAAGTTAAACGTTGATGCACAAATAGTGAACGAAATCTATTGATGGAAAAAAAGCATATTCCCAAAAAGACTTGTACATGGTACATAGCCTACTGCTGATCAGAAGAGAGAAAATGAACCTCAGTATGTGTCATCACTAAACAGAGGGGGTGTTTTCATAATCCCACTGTTATGTAATTATCTACCATGTCGATTTTCTGTTCTCATTATTTCAGGTCAGAGTCGAAAAGGAGAAGGTGATAATAAGAGCAAACAAGCAGGTAAAGAGTCTCTCTGTGTCTGGAGTATGTGTGTAAAGAGAGTTAAATTTAACAACAGTTGTAAATGGTAATGTGTGGGAAATCATCTGTTTCCTGACAGGCCCTTCAGACTCAGCGGCGGTCAAAGGCCATGTCAAAATGTTCAGCGGTCATCAATTCCAGCACTGGATTCAGCCACGTTCTCATTATTGGATCAGGTTGCAGCCATAATGTTATAAAATGCACTTAACATGGGGGCAAATTCACTAGATAGTGTTGTTCTAGAAAGGAATCAATCTTAGTGCATATTCATTAAAAGGATGCATGTTTACCATAATCAATTACTCAGAGATTAAGTACTATAGCGCAAAACTAGACTTAACTGCTTTTAAACCTGGGTAAAGGGACATTTAACACTTGTTACCTGGGTTTGTGAAACCCTTAGCATGACATGCACTCTCAGAAAAAAAGGTACAAAAGCCGTCACTGGGGCTGTACCTTTTCAAAAGGGAAAACTTTTGTCCATTTTAGGAACTAATATGTATATTTTAGGTGCTAATATGGACATTTAGGTGCTAATATGTACATTTTAAGTACTATTATGTACATTCTAGGTGCTAATATGGACAATTAAGAGCTAATGTGTACATTTTAGGAGCTAATATGGACATTTTAGGTGCTAATATGGACATTTTAGGTGCTATTATGTACATTTTAGGTGCTAATATGGACATTTAGGTGCTAATATGTACATTTTAAGTACTATTATGTACATTCTAGGTGCTAATATGGACAATTAAGAGCTAATGTGTACATTTTAGGTGCTGTTATGTACATTTCAGGTGCTAGTATGTACATTTTAGGTGCTATTATGTATATTTCAGGTGCTAATATGTACATTTTAGGTGCTATTATGTACATTTTAGGAGCTAATATGGACATTTTAGGTGCTGTTATGTACATTTCAGGTGCTAGTATGTACATTTTAGGTGCTATTATGTATATTTCAGGTGCTAATATGTACATTTTAGGTGTTAATATGGACATTTAGGTGCTATTATGTATACATTTTAGGTGCTATTATGTACATTTTAGGTACCAATATGCACCCTTTAGGCACTTTTGAAAAGGTACAGCCCCAGTGACGGCTTTTGTACCTTTTTCTCTGAGAGTGTGACGTGACATGACAAAAGAAAAGACTCATACTGCCATTCCTTTACATATAATTTCCTGATTTCATTTGTATTTCTTAAACATGTTTTATGGCAGATAAAGAGCTGAATTTCTACATTTGTTACAGACTAAACTGTCCAAAGTTTGCATTCCATCTTTAAACATTATACAATGCAATTACTGATTGCTAAGTTAAAATAAAGATAAAACGTAAGAGATAACATCCAAAGCATCGGCTAAAATCATGCATTTATATTTAGATTAGAGTTCAAGATAAAGACAGCCACTCGTCTTTCACACACACAAAAAGTCAGCTCAATAAACTACACATACATCACCACATGTGGCATGTTAATTTCAGTTTTTAATATTGAACTTACTGGAAAAACCGATAATAGGAAAGCAAATGGTCTTACCTCTGTTGATGTTCTCACTCAGGTCCTGCTGCTCTGGTGTGCGCTGAGACTCTGAGGCAGGAGGGCTTCACTGACCGTATAGTGATGTGCACCATGGACAAACATCTGCCTTACGACAGGCCTAAACTGAGTAAGGTTTGTACACAGAACAGTCCATAGAACAGAGTGAGATTTAAGATTTACAATCCAAAATTAACATCAAACTGTTTTTCCAATATTTTTTTTTTCTCTTGACCTCAAGTATGCTAAAATGCAGCAGGCATAATAATATTGATTTGATGCTTTCCTCTTCAGTCTTTAGAGAGCACAGCTGAGCATCTGCAGTTGCGATCCTCTGACTTCTTTCAAGTGCACGACATAGAGATCCTTTTAGAGAAAGAGGTGAGACCCTTTTGCCTGAAATTTACTAAGGTTTACTCCTTTTAATGAGGAAAACCCAGACAACTTCTGGCAAATTTAGATTTGCTCTAAAAGTTAGTCTTGCAAAGAGCTCATTCAAGCCCATTTCCAATCTGTAGAAATCGCGGCACCGATCAGAAACGTTGGGGCGGGCTTTACACGATGACGACAGCACTGGGATTTTGAAGCATATTTTGTAGCCTACATTACAAAGATGGATGCGGCCGTCGTTTGAATCAGCTATCACGTCTGTTTTAAGTGTTTTGAACGTTTCCTTTTTGTTAAAAACCGAGCAAAGAACAACACTCGGAGATGTTTCTCCGCCGCTCTGCATACGTCATCTCCTCCATCATTCTGATTGGTTTTAGGTCTACCCGCGACATCCGTTGGTGACGCCCCTCTGGGAATGATTTGTCTCAGTTAACATAACTAAGTTACAACTGAGAACGGTCTGGTTTTAACCAGACTAAGGAAAAATAGCCTCTTTGGAAAAAAAAAAAAATGTACCTATGCAGTTTCTGTCCAGTAAGTGGCGCTGAAAACTGAAACAGATGAACGGGAATCTGGCAACGTTTTATTACATTGGTTGTTGTACGTATCGCGGTGGTTCGGAAATGAAATGTCTGGTGAGTGGCGCTAAAAGTGTTAACAAAAGCAAACGTGAGATAACCATGCGATTTCAACTTGCTTCTACAATCGTGTAGAAGTGTTTGTAGCTACAAGGATCTGCACTTAAAATAAGCCTTTTGTAATCGTTAATTTGCCCCTTTCATAATTTGTTAGAAAAGGAATAAAGGTTGTTGGTGTTTTACTGCCTCTAGCATTCTTTTCAGCTGGAAACGGCAGTGAATATTATAGCCATATTTGTCGAGTTTTTCAAAAATTTTCGTTGAGCTTATGGTGGGGGAAAAAAAGACAAATATGATTCTAATCTCTTTCAGCACATTTCAAAAAAGTACTGCGGTGGGACAATGGTATAGTGATGGTATCAGATGGTAAAACTATAGGTATTTTTAAATACTTTATTGGGACACTCTTAAAAGTAAAGCCGCGTTTCCACCGCAGGAACTTTCCCCAGGAACTAGGAACTTTGGGGTGGTACTCGGTGTGTTTACACCGCAGGAACCAGGGTCTAAATGAAGTTCCGGGTAAAAATCCCCCCCCCCCCCATCAGAAAGTCCCTGCTGGCGAGGTGGTTCAGGAACTTTCCGGGTGGGACTTTTTCGCTGAACAATGCTGATTGGTTCTTCTTACCACACTATTCTTTCTGCCCATGGCGCGGTCAATGTCCGCTGATAAAAAACGTCTACTTTTATATCTAGCATTACGAGCTTTCTGAATACGCTTTGGGTGCTCTTCTCTTTTCTGCCGTTTTGTTAATTACTTCGTTAGTAAACCAATCGCACACAAAAGCATCAAAGCTTGAATCTCCTCCATACAAAACTCAAAACAAACGCGCAGGCTAGGAAGAGCAGTCACACGCAGTTTAACATAATCTTCCCGCCTCGGACAGGTACTTTAGTACGCGGTGAAAACGAGTAAGCAAGTGGTCTGGGGAAAAAAAAGTTCCTGTTAAAAAAGTTCCTGGGACAAATAGTTCCTGGTAATTGCGGTGGAAACGCGGCTTAAGGTTCTTTATTGGCATTTATGGGTCCATGGAGAACCTTAAACATCCATGGAACCTTTCCATTGTACAAAAGCTACTTAATAGTGGAGCAAAGTGCTTTGATTTTTTACATTTCCTTCAAACATGGTTCTTTCAATAACTTCTTTGGAGAACCCAAAAGGTTTTTTCAATGGCATTGCTGAGAAAACCCTCTCATGGTATCTTTATTTCTATGAGTGTACCTCCAAGAATACCCTTTGGTACCATTTTATTAGTGAAATGACCCAGTATCTCAATAATTGAGTCTAAATACATGTCATTTTTTACAAATGTATATGCAGAATTACATAAACTGCCATGTTTCTTCATAGGTTGTTTCTGTGGATGTAAAGACACGGACTGTGATATTTCGGGATGGTTTTAAAATGGAGTATCGAAAACTCTTCATTGCCACTGGGAGCAGGTATAGGCCACACATGATTAACTATTGATCCTATGAGTATTTAAAAAAGTGTTGAATTAATAAGTTTCATCTTTATAGACCCAAACCTCTGAGCTACAAAGGCAAAGACGTGGGAAATGTGTTTCACCTCAGAACACCAGAGGATGCAAACGGCATCGCTACACTCGCCAGCAGTAAGAATGCCGTCATTGTGGGAACCTCGTTTATTGGTGAGAGCTTATGGGAAATTTACATAAAGTTTTTTAGTCTCTGTTTAGTTGAATACATTCATGTCTCTAGTCATTTGCACTTGCCACATTTCTTGTGTTTAGCTATACAGTGGCTCCAGAAAGTATGTAGACACTTAAGTGTTAGTTCACCCAAAAATGAAAATTCAGTCATCATTTACTCACCCTCATGTCGTTCCAAATCCGTACGACTTTTGTTCATCTTCGAAACAAAGAACACGAGAAGGGACCTCATTTGTTCTTGCTGAAGCTCAAACGTGCTGCGTAACACGAGACGGAACCTCGTTGGTTCTTGACTTGTTGGAAGCTCAACGTGGTGCGTAACACGAGAATGAACATCGTTAGATTCTCTTACATCAAGCAAGCATGCTTGAGCTTCTGTTTACCTTATCTGATGTCCATTAATCAATGTGAGTAAAGGCCTAACTGTAGTGTATACATTCACACCGCCGCCGACTTGAGCTTCCAAAGCGGCCGGAAGTCATTCATTTTCAATGGAAGCTGGCTTCTCTCAGCTGCAAGGAGCGTCAAATTCCTCGGCGTCGCGTTTTGGGCGTTAAAAGAAGATCAACTTTATGATAATGAGCTTTGACGCGGTTCAGCGGCAAACGCCAGCAACCAAACGGAATATGTCCTTCACGCTGGCTGATTCCGGAGAAACACACAATGTATACTTTCGTTCCTACCAAAACATTAGTTCCGAGAAAATGGAAGAGAAGCTTATCATCGCCGTTGCTGTGATTCCTGCTGGTTTGGTATCATTTATGATATGACGTTGTTTGCTTAGGAACCGCATGAGCGCAACTTTTATTTTGAAATATTTACGAACGCTCGTATGCGTAAAGCGGGAATGCAATTAATTTGCTCATGGTGACACCGATTTGACCGCAAATAATAGGCTAATAATAATAGCTAACTATTTTTTCCCGACCAAATGTGACCAAAACTGTTATAAAAAGGCTATCATTAAAAAGGTTTCTTCAATTATTGCTTGTTTTTTTCTGTTTATTACATTTCATGTTGTGACACACTATTCTCCCTGCAACGTCAGAGCGTTCAAAGCGTCAACAAGCTTCCCCGTGCTTTTTGACAAGCGTCCTTGACAGGGCGGCCAGAGCTTCTCAAGTCTAAGATCTGTCATCATATAAAGCGATCACGTCTCTTCAAATATTTTGCACAAATCCGATTAATTCATATGGATGAATGAAAGTTTTACATGTTTGGAACAACATGAGGGTGCCATGATGACAGAATTATAATTTTGAGTGAACTATCCAAGATGATTGAATGGATTCCACATGTGAGGAAAACTGACGTCATACATCCACTAAAATCACCTTGACGTCACTTGAGTTTAAAAATAATTGCAAAAGAAAGAAAAAAACAGACTCAGTAGCAGTTTGCCGATGTCAGTTCTTTCAACAAAATTCAAACATTTTAACTGGTTTAAGTGTCCACATACTTTTATGGTATACTTTATGAGGAATAAAGTATGTGATGTGATGTTCAGGTATGGAGGTGGCTGCAGCTCTCACAGATAAAGCTCACTCAGTGTCTGTGATCGGCATAGAGGCCGTGCCGTTCCGGAAAGCTCTCGGGGAGAAAGTGGGGAAAGCTTTGATGAAGGTGAGAGAGAATATGTAGCCTATCTTATCTATCCATTCATATGTAGAAAGAGAGACTGAATAGTATATTGTAACGCGGTTCAGTTGTTGTGGGAGGAAAAAGGCGGGAACCGGCGAACATTTTAAGATTTTAATAATAAATAAAACAAGTACAAAACGAAAGTAAAAGACAGCAGCCCCTCACGGACGACTGCTGTCACATATAATAAAACAAAACACAAGATCAGGCCTGTTCCTCTCTCAATCTTCACTGTCGTCGCTCCCCCTTTATGCTTCCACTATAGTATTAAAATTTAAGCTTTGTATACGTAAATAAGCATTTATAGTAATCTTTAAACAGTGTCTCAGAGATCCCTCAACTTTTTTTATGAAGAGCCAAAAATCAAACTTGATTGAGAGCCGTGGGTCGAAAGTAAATGATGCATTATACCCATTATACAATGCAACACTATATTATAACTATGTTATTTAAAAAAAAATCGAATTCACTTAAATTCTGTATATTTTAAAGCAAAAATTAACTAAACAAACAGATAAATATAAAGATATGCTTTAAAAAATAAGGTGAAGTGTGAACCCAAAGCTTAGAAAGCTAAATAATTGTTAACAATACAGTTTAGTAAATAGAAAAGCAATTGTATATATTTAGAAATTAATTGTATAATAGCAAAGTTAAATTAATACATTTAAATCATGACTTTTGCCAGTGTTTTGAGTGTGTATAATAACTTTCAACTTTTATAAACCTGATTGTTGTCCCACACCGCCAATTTCCAATCTCATATTTTCTTCTTGCATAATAAACTCTAAAAGGGTGAAATGACTCACTTCACTGTATTTTATCCCTTGCTGTAACTGCACATTATATTCAAAAAGTATTTCCCTCATCGCATTTTTCTTTTCTTTTTGTTTCTCTACTCAGCTGTTCGAGTTGAACAGGGTGAAGTTCTACATGTTGAACGAGGTGTGGGAGATGCGAGGGCATAATGGACAGGTATCATGAAAGTGAGAGAAACAGGAGTTCAGTGAAGTGTAGGTCTCTCTGTCTCTCTGCCTCTCTCTCTCTCGCTCTCGTTCCTGTTGATTGATTAATTACACTTGCTCTCACAGTGGCTCTGCTTACCTTTGAATATTTTCTAACACACCTATTGCATTGATGGAGTGGCCCTGGGCTAAAATACAAGAACTCATAACACCAGAACAGCCAGTGAAGTTAATGTATAATTGAGATTAAGCTGAATTGTGATCTGTTATGAAATGACACTTTTGATAAATATGTCTTTTTCAAGGAGTAATAATGAGATTTGTATGCTGTGTTTGAAGTCACAGTAGTCAGACTGAAGTGCCAACTATAAGAACATAAATATGAAATTGAAATATTTTTTTGTTTCTTTTGTTTCAATAGTTAAAAGAAGTGGTTCTAAAAAGTGGCAAAGTCTTAAGAGCTGACGTCTGTGTTATTGGCATAGGTGAGTCAATGAAATTACAGAAATCTGGCTTTCATTTTTTTTTTCCGGTTGCAAGTCCCAATGTAGTCTTGACTATAAAAATGATAAAATTTTTAACATTTTTCACAAGTCTGTCATGCTCACTAAAGGGAGTAAAACGGTAATATTGTGATATATTATTACAATTTAAAATAGCTATTTTCTGTTCGAATATATATTAAAATGTAATTTATTCCTGTGATGCAAAACTGAATTTTCAGCATTATTACTCCAGGTCCTTCAGAAACATTTCTTCTTATTATTATTAGCAATTTTTAATATATATATATATAGGGCTTGACATTAAAGGGGTGGTTGATTATGATTTCACTTTTCTAACTTTAGTTAGTGCGTAATGTTGCTGTTTGACCATAAACAACATCTGCAAAGTAATAACACTCAAAGTTCAAAGCAAAGGAAGATAGTTGCTTTTAAAGAAATCGTTTTAAGGACTACAACAAATGGATTGTATGGACTACACAACATTTCTCCCGGGTTATTATTATTATTAGTGACATTACTAACCCTAACATTTACATAAACTGGGAACACACAGTCCATGTTGAGAAGAGGAAGAGTTGTTGTCTACTGTATATGGCAGTTTTTTACTATAGTATCAATGTCAAAATTGTGGCCAGTGAAAATGCTGAGTGGCTAGTAACTTTGTAATGTCTATTATTTTTTATAACCATTATTGCCCACCCAGAAAAACAAATACATAACACACTATAGTGGGGCATGTTATCAAAACTATGTGGGTTACAGCAAATTGTCACAATGAAAACTTGCAGTTAACCAGGCTTTAAACAGATTTAAACAGTACAATAATTACAAAATACGTTTAAAAAATACCTATGTGTGTCAGGGTCCTGATTATAAGTATGTGTGTGTGTGTGTGTTTAGGCTCGGGTCCAGCCACAGCATTCCTGAAGCAGAGTGGAGTGCACATGGACTCCAAAGGATTCATCCCAGTCAATAAGGTTCATTCATTCTGCATGTTACTGTATCTACTGTACATCTCTTACTACAGTACATGTTATAACACATTATCATCTGTTACCAAACTACTACCAAGCTGTGCCAATCTGCCCATACTTATTTCTACTGTATCAGTGATAAATTGTTGTTTTAGTGCGATGATGACCTTGAGGATTACATGCTAATTAGTCTCATAATAGTGTGTAAATGACACCTTTAAAGGAGTAGTTCACTTTTGAAAAAACTTTTGCTGATAATTTACTCACCCCCATGTCATCCAAGATGTCCATGTCTTTCTTTCTTTAGTCGAAAAGAAATGAAGGTTTTTGATGAAAACATTCCAGGATTTTTCTCCATATAATGGACTTTGCACGTCCAAAAGACAGTTTGCAAACTGTTCAAAGGGCTTTAACGATTCCAGACGATGAATAAGGCTCTTATCAAGCGAAACGATCGCTCGTTAAACAAATAAATAACACGTTTGTTGAGAATCACGTTTGTGACTCTCCTGTTCGAACTTGTTCATCAAAATGAAAGAGTCATTTGGTTAATTCAACGAATGAAACGAACAAATTGATTCTGGAAAAGATTTGTTAATTTTGATGAACAGGATGTCACAAACGCGCATCACAGAACAGAGCAAGGCGACCATTTGTGCTTATAAAACTTAAACTTTATTTTTTTTTTAAATATGAGCCATCGTTTCACTTGATAAGACCCTTATTCATCGTCTGGAATCGTTTAAAGCACTTTGAACAGTTTGTAGTTTGCACTGAAACTGTCTTTTGGATTTTGAAAAGAATTTTAGAATTTTTTCATCAAAAACCTTAATTTCTTTTCGACTGAAGAAAGAATGACATGGACATCTTGGATGACATGGGGGTGAGTAAATTATCAGCAAAAGTTTTTTGAAAAGTGAACTACTCCTTTAACCCTTTCAGACCATGCAGACGAACATCGACGGGGTCTTTGCTGGGGGTGACGTGGTAACGTTTCCTCTAGCTCTACGCAGCAATAAGAAGGTGAACATTCCCCACTGGCAGATGGCTCATGTACACGGTAAGACCTGTAGCCCATTGGGGTGTTTTCATGATGTTTCATTCATTCATTCAACATGACATCATGACTTTTGCGTAAACATATACGCCACTTTCGAGTCAGGTGGCGTGTTATCTCTACGCATTTTGTGCTATCCGCGTGTGTCCGCGTGTATGCGTATATGTCTACGCCATTAACGTCCGCGTCATTCCGTGTGTCCGAACACGCAGTCAAATCTCCAGTCATAAATGCCATTAACCCCAGTGACGGTTAAGTTTAGGGATGGGGTTGAGGTAAGTCATATCTTTTTTTTACCTAGGCTGGTAAGGGAACACTCATAAATGCCATTAACCCCAGTGACGGTTAGGTTTAGGGACGGGGTTGAGGTAAGTCATATATTTATATAAGGTTAAGTCAATGGCGTTCATAAACACGCTGAAAGCCGATTATGCGTCTTGATAGCACGCCAAAAATGGAAATACGAATTGGCGTGTCATACACACGCTACTTCATGAGATCAGTCTGCATTCATTTGTCATTTTTCCATCTTCCACTGCAGGTAAAGTGGCTGCCCTTAGTATGATGGGAAAGGCTTCAGACATTAAAACGGTGCCTTATTTCTGGACAGCCATGTTCGGGAAAAGCATACGATATGCAGGTAAGTGCGAACTTCTAGCACTGAAAAATACACTTCATGAAGAACACACTAGACTCAGTGAGTGTTTGACGTAGTTTCAGCGTCAGCGTTCACTTAACGCATCTCAAGTGCTTTAAATCTTGTTGTCAAGGTTACGGAGAAGGCTTCGATGATGTCGTCATCCAGGGAGATTTGGATGAGCTGAAATTTGTGGCATTCTACACAAAGTGAGTTGATTTGATTTTTATTACATCATTCTTTTTTATTTAATCATTTTAGTAGTTTTAATGCCAAAAGAGGGTTTGTGTTGACGCAAGCTGTCTGTATTATTATTATGTTTTTTTTTTTATTCCACAGCACAATACTATTATTATATTCATAATTCATTTCTTTATTGGTTTGTTAACATTTACATCGAATAAAATTATTATTAGTATTTTATTAAATGATATAAACAAATAAAGTTTTATATTTATTTATTTTTTTTAGAAATTATTATTATTTATAATAATAATTTGACAGCTGTTAGACATTCATTCTGATAAAATGTGTGTGATTTAGCCTGCGATTAAAATGAGTGGCAGGGACTTAAAAATTAGTCATTTCTGTTATTAGTTTTGGATATTGCTCACTCTGTTAATGAGCTCAAAGATTATGAGTTTGTGATTTTTCTAGACATAATCTACTATCTTATCTGCATTCTTATTTTCTAAAATCCAATAATATATATTTATATCACAAATAAAATAGCACAATTACACTTGTTTTTTCCCCTCCACAAAAATAACAACCGTTTTCAATATTGAAATACTCTTGATAATCATCAAAAATGTTTCTTGAGCAGTAAATCATCAGGTTAGAATGATCTCTGAAGGATCATGTGACACTGGAGTAATGATGCTGAAAATTCAGCTTTGCAAAACAGGATTAAATTACATTTTAAAATATATTCCAATAGAATACAGTTATTTTAATTTGTAAAATATTTTGCAATATTACTGTATTTTTGATAAATACTAATTTTGCAATATTACTGTATTTTTGATAAATACTAATTTTGCAATATTACTGTATTTTTGATAAATAAATTCAGCCCCGCTGAGCATAAGGTAGATACTTATTTTCTTCCATAACATACACTTTTTTTTTTTACACGTTTTCCAACTTTTGACAGGTACGGTATTCATTTATATGAAACTACATGATTGTTGTTGGTATACTCGTGTTGAGCCGCTGAAGCTCAGTGTTGTGTGTTTAATCCACCGTGATTACAGGAGCGAGGAGGTGGTAGCCGTGGCCAGTATGAACTACGACCCCATTGTGTCACGGGTTGCCGAAGTCTTTCGCTCTGGAAAGACGATTAGGAAACGTGACGTGGAGTAAGTACATTTTCTAGTTTCACAGAAAACACTGACTATAAACATAGTAAGATTTAGTATAGACATGAAATCTGGCACTTTTTACCCCAAGTACAAGGTTTTCATCCAACACTTATTTTATTTGTTCTAAGTTTAGATGATAACCCTGACACAAACTCCTTGCATTTTATCATTCTATACACCTATAAAAGACAGTATTTAAAATTTTGCATTGTATTATTTTCCCTGCAGGACAGGAGACATGTCATGGCTGATAGACAAAGGCTCACAGTGAGAACGTGCACATTATGTTTTCCTTGCCAAACTCGGACGTTCTCCTGTACCAGACGTAGTCTTAGTGCTGCAGCTGCAGTTGGTTAAGTGGGACACTACATGGGAGACGTATGCTGTCCTAAAGCGAGCACCTGGGCCGTGTCGAGGACGTCGTCCCCGTGAGGTGGAACCTCTCCAGGCCTGGATTCATTCACAGCGCTAACAAATGAGCCATACCTGGTTTTTACCCTCTGTACTAGACAGGACAGCTCTCTCTCTCTCTCTCTCTTTGATTCGCGGATTGGTCGACTCTGGCCTATCTGCTTTTGCATGAAGCATCTGCCTGTACACTGGAGAGCCGTTAAGGGGAATTATCATATTTTATTTTGTACGTGCGACTTTGTATATAGCTGTTACCAGAAGAAACATTCAAAAAAATAAGACTGCACTTTTCGTACCGAACCTCTGCTACTGATTAGCCTGGCTACGGGATGTTTGGCTCTCATCGAAATATGCAGCCCCATGCAGCTTTGCTTGCGGCAGTTTGTAGATGTAGAGAGAGCAGATGCATGATCATTCATATGCACAGGGCATTCGTTTTCATTAAGAATTTCCCAAAGGATTTTAACGTGGGATTATTATTCAGGGAAAGTAACAAGGTCCATATCTCAATGTCTACGAATATAAATGAAATATAGGTAACACTTTATTTCAATAGTCCACTTTAGACATTCAACTAACTATAAGTACCTTTTCAACTACATGTCATTATAGTATTAGTAGACTGTCAGCTTAATATCTGCTAACACTTTATTTTGTTGGTCCCCCAACAGACATTCAACTGACTACAAGTAACTTGGCGACTACAAGTAAATTTATTCTCCTAAACCGAACCGAACCATAACGGTCTACTATAATATATTTATATATAAGTTACTTCTAATTAGTAGAACGTCTAAAGTGACTATCAAAATAAAGTGTAACCGAAATATATGATACCATATATCACAATTTACATGGTAATTGGGCGAATATCACGCAACCATAATCTTAAAGCTTAAAAGAAAAGTTTATTTTTAAGACCAGTATATATTTTTTTTTTTGCATTGTGACATTTTCAGATATATACATATATATATATATATGACATGTGTGTGTGTATGTATATGAAAATGTCACAATGCAAAAAAAATATATATACTGGTTTTAAAAATAAACTTTTCTTTCATATTTTCATATATATATATATATATATATATATATAATTAATAAATAAAACATACTGGTTTACACACTGCATTTTTCATTATTTCAGTAATGAGAATTTATATATCTTTTTTTCATGAGAATTCAGCATACCCCCTTCACACACACACATTCTCATTACTGAAATGTTACATTTATTACTTTTTATAACATTTTCAGTCATTTTTTTTATGCGAAATGTAATTTTATGATTTCCAAATATAATCTGATTTAGCGGTGAGCTTTGACCTGGACATGTTATTGACAGAGTTCATCATCTTTTATTCAATGGAAAATCTCCATGGAAATACAGCGATGCAGTCATTTTGAATGTTCTGACTGAAGCATGGCCTGAAACACTCGCTGACCTTTAACGATGACAATATACCTCTTGCTCATGGGAACGGTGGTTGCCCTGATAGTTAATTGCACAAGACGACAAATATTTAAATCTATAACTTTATCTATAGAAATGCTCGTATTATAAGAGTCGAGGCCTGTATTTTTTGACTAATCGTAAAATGATTTATTGATGACAGACTGATTGATTGTTGATTGTATTTTTAGATCGTGCGCGATAATAACGAATGCTTTTCTTGTAGCTCTGACCTCCTATAGCTTTTCTTTGGTACTAACTCAGGGATCGGAGGTTTCAGTCATATGGGACAGGTTCTGGTGGAATACAAAATGATGAATAAATTTGTTGCTATAACATTTTATTTTGCGTTTTGTTCTTTCAAATATACTTACACAAGCAAGCTATTTATTATCGTATAAGACAGCACAATACTCAATTTAAAGAAGACAAAAAAAATGTTGAATTCAAAATTACATCCATTTGTAAAAGCACTGTGAAAAAATTAAGAAATTTGAGTATTATTGCAGCCCTAAGAAAGGCGTTTTTGCAATATTGAGGTAAAGGCATTTTATTTTAAAAGTCATGGAAGTGCTATGGTTTTTTTAAAGGGATAGTTTACCCAAAAATGAAAATGTTGTCATAATTTACTCACCCTCAAGTTCCAAACCTGAGTTTCTTTCAGTTTATGGTCCCCATTGACTTTTTCCATACTATGGAAGTCAATGTTTGGATACCCATGTTCTTCAAAATATATTTTGAGTTCAACAGAAGAAAGAAATTCCTACAGGTTTGGAACAACTTGATGGTGAGTAAATGATGACAGAATTTTCATTTGGGGGTGAACTGTCCCTTTAAATTGACATTTTCTTAAATTTACATTTAAAAAGCTGAAAAACCAAACAAAATAAAATAAAGAAATATATCAGTTTGTGATTACACCCAGTACTGTATATATGGACGGTCTTCATCTTCAAAACCAGCTCGTCCAATATTGGTTTGACTGATGCAAGTTCATAGTATTCATAAAACAATGCCCTAAAAATAGCTACAATTTTAACATTTGTTGGCAGCATCACCTCAAATCCCTGATAACTACTACAAAACAACGTAACAAAATCACATATAAACCACATAAAATACACAGACAAACATGAACATGCAACAGTACATTCACATACATACTGTATATGACAGGAAGAGCGCTTCTTCTGTGGCTGCTGGAAGAAATTCTTCTGTTACACCATATCAAAAGTAGAAATGTCACTATAAACACTGAGAAGAGAGATTATAAGGTTGAATTCGGTGGTTAAAGGAGTAGTTCACTTTTAAAAAAACTTTTGCTGATAATTTACTCACCCCCATATCATCCCAGATATCCATATTAAGGTTTTTGATGAAAACATTCCAGCATTTTTCTCCATATAATGGACTTCAGTGGGAACCAAACGGTTCAAGGTCCAAAAGACAGTTTCAGTGAAAAGCATTTTTGCTTAAAAAACGTAAACTTTTTTTTTTTTTTTAAATGACCGATCGTTTCGCTAGATAAGACCCTTATTCATCGTCTGGTGTCGTTTAAAGCCCTTTGAAGCTACACTGAAACTCTCATTTGGACCTTGAACCGTTTGGTTCCCATTGAAGTCCATTATATGGAGAAAAACCCTGGAATGTTTTCATCAAAAACCTTATTATCTTTTCAACTAAAGAAAGAATGACATCTTGGATGACATGGGGGTGAGTAAATTATCAGCAAAAGTTTTGTTAAAAGTGAACTACTCCTTTAAGCGTACCTTTGGTTTCTCCCACAGTGCACCTGGAGATCATAAGAAGGCAGCAGAAACCAGGCTAATTTCTCATGATAATCAGCGTTTATGGAGTCATCATATGCTGATAATAAACAGTTCTAGGTCTGTTTAGAAAATTGCTTCAAATAGAAAAACTAGCTGGTGTATGAGAATACTGAGGTCATGTTTGTATATCACATTTTGATCAACACTATTCACATTTAACGAAAAGGCACCTATTTGTTTTTATCACTCATGTAACTAGAGTAAAAATTTTAAAAAATGTGACGCTTTGAGCGGAATCATAAATGCCTCTGATTGGCCACAGTACTCACGTGCTCATCGGATTTGTCTGTGATTGGCTACAATGATCAGCGCTTCAAAAACATGTTGTAAATACACATCAATGCTTACACAGATACAGACGCCTACTTGAGCTTTCATTGTAGCCAATCACAGACATATCCGATGAGCCCGTAAACACAATCCCGGTACTTTTTGACCACTCTACAAAGAACAATGAAACTACATCAGTATTTTAACACACACACACACACACATGGATGTGCTTTATATGAATTATTCTGACGGCTGATGTGACCAACAGCCGTCATTCCGGCTTCCTTCAGAAATCATATTCTGCAGCACACTGGCGAAGATACTCCTCGTACAGTTTCCGCTAAGACAAAGATGACAAATATTACAAGATTAGATGAAGATAAACATCATCTGCAATCCTTCTAAAGGGTTTCATTTCAAATGGAAGCTGTTTTTTTGATAATGTCACATCTTTGCTGAAAAACCAGACTCCATTAGTGGTTGGCTGGTCTGGACTGGTAGTTTCAGAGGGGTTTTAGACACTTGTCAGCTGGTAATTGTAACAAATGTTATAATATTTAATGTATATGTCAACATTTGTATATTAAACTTTTTAAAACCATTAGATTTTTTTTTTTTATAGGCATATTTTAAAGCAAAAAGTCAAATAGAATCAAAATCAACGTAGCCCTCAATCGGGTCATGGGGTCTATACGACCCCAATCGATTTTTACTTAATAAAAAAAATAACTTAATTCCCTTCATCTCAGTGGAATAAGATTTTGTGACTTTTCATACATTATTTGTCTATACACATATTGAAGGTATGTAAAACAAAATGTTTACACTTCTGGTCTTCGGGATCAATATGACCCCAAATGGAAATGAACGGGAAATGTGAAAAAAACTAATTATAATTTCTTCATGTGTCAAAAAAATAAAAAATAAAATCTGGCATAAATCTGAAAATTTTTACACAGAAATGAAGGCCTAGTACTAGAGCATAAATGCAATGTATCATAAAAAATAATGCTTCATATGCAAGCTAATGGTGTAGTTGAGGTATTGTGTGGTATATGGATACAAAAGTACTTTATATCTCCAAAAACAAAGCATTAATGAATAGATGAGAAAATTATATATTATTTGTATGATTAAAAATGTATATTTTTTTGTACAATTAATCAATCAATTGTTTTCGAAGGCCAGAAGTGTAAACAGGAAACGAAGACCATTTGAAGGTTAAAAAACAAATCAAGGCATGTTTTGCTCAAAGTTTTTCTCTAAATAGTATTTAATCATACAGTATAGTATAGTATATAAAAAAAACTATATTTACTCTTTAATACATTAAAATGCAAATGAAAAAGAGTGTGGAATTTATATATATATATATAAAAAAAAAGAATCACTTCCATGTTAGTTTTGCTACCGAAGTTCAAATTAGAGACACTATTAATTAAAACACACTCTACACTCGTATTGAAAAGTTTGAGGTTGGTAAGATTTGATGATTACGTTTAAAGAAGTCTCTTATGTTCACCAAGGCTGCACTTAGGAGTTCGAAATACAGTAAAAATTAAATGAAACACTATTTCAAATTAAAATAACTGTTCTATTTGAATATATTTTAAAATGTCACATGATTCCTCAAAAATCATATGCTAACATGCTGATTTGATGCCCGATAAATATTTCTTATTATTATCAATAATATTTTCCAGGATTTTTGATGAACAGAAAGTTCAAAAGAACAGATTTGATTTAAAATAGAAAAAAAATTATTTCTTTCAAAAAACAAATCTTACTGATCTCAAACTTTTGAACAGTATGGTAATTATCAACACAAGGAAGGATTATGAGACTACTGTATGGCTATATAAATAGTGTATTATTGATATTCACAGTGGTGAACATTGAACGCATCACCTAACCCTACTGGTAGATCAACAAACCACTTTAGGTTGGATTAAGTTGATTTGTTGAACAGCGAAACATCGATAGCAAAGCGTGTCGTACCTTCTTGGATTTGAGGACATCCTGTATGTAATCACTGAACTCCGCCAGTTTCTTCTTCTCTTTCTTAGTAAGCGTCTTGTTTCCCTGACTGAAGGAGACCAGAGCATTCATTAAACTCATCAAGTGACCATAACAAAAACAAGATTCAGAAGTCCTGCATACGCCACCAGAGAGAAGTCTGTCATTTTCACCAAAACATCCAGTTTTGACTAAACATTATTTCAAAAAAAGTTTGAAATGAAACATTAATTGTTCACAATTACACCTATAATTTGCAAGTAGCTGACAAGTGTTGTCATCTTGAAAACAAAGTTGGTCATTTTGCATTTTTCAACCAATAGTATATTTTTGCATTTTGAAAGTGGAGAAAAGGATGGATTTGTTGCACCAGAAAGAAAGTCAAGTTGAATGCATTGCATTGTGGGATATACTCTTTGCATCCTGTAAGCTCTGTTGTATAATAAGGTATCTGGCTTTTCTATATCTACAGAAAAAATTGCATACTGTTGCACTGTTGACTAAACAGTAATGTTAGCGTGATATTCCAAAATAGCCAACGGATAAAGTGCTAAATAAATCAATATAAATGATATCAGAGTTATGGTGCCCCCTAGTGACTCACCGTGCAAAATACTTGGCCAGAAAGAACATGAAGTAGCACAGAGCGCCAAAGGTAATCCCAAACCATATCTGCCAGTCTTCAGGAATCCATTCCCACAGATACACCACTATTCCCTATTAAAACACAAGCACACACACACAGAATAAAAATAAATCCTAAAGGGATAGATTTAACCAAAAATGAAAATTCTCTGATCAAATACTCACTCACGACTGTTTTCAGGAGTCAAGATGTTTAGGAAAATAATCAATCTGTGGGTGCAGGTTTAATGAATCAATGTCTTCTGAAGCGAAACGTTAGGTTTATGTAAGAAAACAACATCATCGAATCATTTAAAGCACCCCTACCGCGTAACAGTGAAAACAAGGGATGACGGAAAAAATCAGTCAAAGCATTGTCTCATAAATGACAGAAAATTCTGTCAATGGCAGGGGAAGAATTAATAAAATTAGTGTTTTTCTTACACACATCAATCGTTTTGCTTCAGAAGACATTTGCTGTGTCCGAAATCACCCATTACTCACTATATAGTGGACTATATAGTGAGCTTGCCAGTTTGTAGTGCTGTCCGAATGTATAGTGATGATAATTATACCCTACATAGTCCACTCAATGTATCCCAGAATGCATTTTCAAAAGTAGTGTACAACCGATGGTCACTAACCTAAGCCCTACATACCATCATGCATTGCGCGGATCGTAAAAATAAGTTATAATCATGTGTGGAGTAGCGCATTATAACAGAAACGGCCAGAAATGACTTTTAGTTTTGAAATTTTGGAGAAATAAGCTCAATATAATGTCATCTATTTATTTTAAAAATTTAGCCAGAGCCGGCTTGGCACCAGCTGACAGGTGATGTAATCAACGGCGCCGAGACACGATCGAGTAGTGTCCGAAGTGGTGTTTCTATTATGCTGGTGAGCTCACTATATAGTGCTCTACTCCCTACCCCATATATAGGGGGTAGGGAGTAGGGGTTTGAGTGGAGATTTCGGACACAGCGATTAATTCGTCCAATGGGGTTGCATGGATTATCGTCACGCTCGCTGTGTGTGGTTTCTCGAGTGTCAAACGAGTGCCATTTGCATTATACGGACTATTATTTTCTTAAAATCTTGGTTTATCAGAAGAAAGAATCTCATATACATCAGGGATGGCATGAGGCTGAGTAAATGAGAGCATTTTCATTTTTTGGTGTACTATCCCTTTAAAAAAATGTCAGAAAAAACGAGTTCGTACTGTGGAAAAGTAGAGCATTTTAGCCAATCCCTCTCCTACAAGAGTGTCCAGTTCCTCTGGAGCAAAAGTGCTGATGATGAAGCTGAGGATGAAGATCGACGGAAGGAAGATCCCCAGAACTGCGCACAGGAATGAATTAAAACGGTTGCTTCTATTACAGCTCGCATTCACCCTGAGGGAAAGACAAATCAAATATATATGAGTCAGGATATAGAACAGATGATATGATGGATGGATGGATGGATGGATGTGTACCGGTCCTGCTCCAGTGTATGGTTGATGGTAGAGATGACCAGGTTACAGTCTTTCTCCAGCTGGTCAAGTGTTTTCTGCACTGCCTGGTTTATGCTCTTCTCAATGGTCTCACACACCTCATCAATCTGGTTGATGCATCTGCTGGGCTGCACACACAAACCAAAATCAATTGAAATCATTTTATATTCACTATATATCACCAATCTATACTAGTAGTGTCATGTGCTGAGCGGAGGGGTGTTATAGAAGTTCGATATAGTAATATAGCTATTTATCAGTTGCCAAGCAATGTAACGACCAACATTTTGCCAGAGCTGAATTAATGGAGGGATGAAGTAGTTTGCTGTCATTACCAACAAAGCCGCATGTGGATGCATTTTGCCGTCATGAGTATCGATATAGAAACTAATCATTTTGAGGATATGAACAGCTCATTTTTGTGATTACAGTAAGGCCCCGTTTAGACGATGGGAAAACACAGATATTTCTCTGCGTTTTGCCCTCTTATTTACACGAAAACGCCGTTTTTAATCACTGAAAACGATTACTTCTAAAAACTCCGGCCAAAGTGGAGATTTCTGAAAACGGCGGTTATGTGTTGTCGTGTGAACTGGGAGAAACGGCGTTTTAGGTTCTCTCTTGTCGTTTCTAAGGATTCTGATTGGCTTGAATGGCTTTATCCTTAACCCCTACACTGCCGCCAATAGGTTTGGCATAGTTATGATGGCACTCGACGGCGTATTTATGCGGGTGTGTTAACGATGTTATTTTTGAAAACGGAGAGGGGGAAAATATTCGTTTTGCTAAATACCCGGCTTTGTGTAAACGTGGCCTAATTCCACCAATTTCGTCATTTTTTATATATCCTAGGCAAACTGACTGATATCGCAGACCAAATATGCACTACCATTTAAAAAGTTTAGGGGTCATTTGGGGATTTTTTTTTAAGGGGTCATTTTGGGATTTTTCTTTAAGGGGTCATTTGGGGATTTTTTTTAAGGGGTCATGAACTGGCTTTTTACTTTTTATTATATCGTTGTCTGAGGTCGACTTACGATGTTCGCTTGGTTTTCACATTCAAAAACATCAAAATGAATAAGTAATAGGCGATTTTCTACCCTTGTTTGAGCCTAGAAAAAATAGCCTCAAAAAAACGCTCGGTTTTTATGGGCGTCTCGCACTGAAGACTTGGAAGTAAACGCCCACTGCTGTGAGTGGAGAACAGTTTTGCATATTATAATGAGTTTTAACTCACTCGTCGATGCAGCGACTGTCTTCTTCCACAACCAGGTGCAGCACAATATTTTGTAAACGGTATGTTTATTGCTCGGTAGCTCGATCCGGTTTGTCACCACGAGGTAGGAATCTATGTAATTTAGCTATGCGTATAATGCGCGAATCGGTGGGCGGGGCTAAACCGGCCGTGTTGAAGTAGGCGTTGATCTTCTTCTGTGGGGGTGGTGTTTTATCCTCTTTAACGTCATAGTTCCCCACTTTGAAAACGAGTCGTTTGCTGTGGCTGGTGTCAATAAAAGCTTTTATTGGACTAACAAGGACGTTTTCAGTTCTGAAACTTAGAGGATATTCTTATAATATGATGACCTCTTAGATGTCAAAAGCTCAAGGAAAATTTGATTTCTCAGTTCATCACCCCTTTAATGTTTTTGGAATAGTCTCTTCTGCTCACCAAGGCTGCATTTATCTCATCGAAATGACAGTAATAACAGTAATACTGTGATCAAAATGACTATAATAACAGAAATACTTTTCTATTTGAATATATTTTAAAATGAAATTTACTCCATGAATTTTCAGCATCATTACTCCAGTCTTCAATGTCACATGATCCTTCAGAAATCATTTTAATATGCCGATTTCCTGCTCAAGAAACATTTCTAATTATTATCAATGTTGAAAACAGTTGTGGTGCTTCATATTTTTGTAGACAATTGATCATTCTTTTGCATGAAAAGAAAAATACTTTACTGTCAAATTAATGCATTCTTGCTGAATATAAATATTAATGGGAGCCCAAACTTTAGAACGGTAGTTTATTACAGGCTGCCTGAAATATTAGTAAGATCACTTAGTAAGAAATCTTAATAGAATCAGCCCATTTGATCTTTGTAGCTTTAAGCTGGGCCTTTAAGAAAAGTGTCTGTTGACAGACAGAACTCATTAATGTTAATGATGCAGCGAGACATAAATCCATTTCCTCTGACACAGCAATGCATCATGGGCAGGCTTCCATTACTCATGTCAGATTCCAGTCCTAGGAGGGAAACCATAGACATTTAACCATCATTTCTTACTTTTTGAGGGTTGGGGATGTATATCGTGGGCATTTCAAAGCCACATTTGTTGAGTCCAGGTCTCCTGCACAGCTCTTGGACAATCTGCATCATCACTCGCTGTGGGAATATAAACAACACCATGTACAGTAAAACTGACATTTGACCTTAAGATGAGTTCATGTTGAATAGAAACTCCCGGAAGACTACTTTTGTAATAACAAAACTGTCTCATTTCTTTCTATCTGAGAAAAAAATGATTATGGCAAGATGACCACACATTAAAGTCAACACGAAATTTGAAATCACCTTATTTACTTCATTAATACATCTTCCTGTAAAATCAAATCCCATTCTACATTTTATTGCAATGCAGACTAACACATATCAGATTCCTGAAGTAAAACAGATTTGAATGTTCATATTGACTTTAAGGGCAGTGAAGGCACACACACACACACACACACACACACACCTGTCTGTCCGTTTCTCGTCCAACCTCGTCAGCTTTGCTCAGGTAAAAGCGCAGTTTGTCTCCACACTTCTCACTCAGCTTCTCAACGATGTTCAGTGTACGCTTGCACAACGCCTGTCCCATCGGGTCGAAAAACACGAAGATGAGGTCTGCCTGCTCTCCTGGATACACACAGATATGTGAAATTATATTAAAGTAACAGTTGTGTGATTTAAATTAGGGTATAAAAACACACTCAAATGCATTAGCAAACAAAATGGCACTGATATATTGTCTCATCAGCTTAATAAGATACTCAATCTTAAAATTTGCCTTCCTACATTGACATTCCCTTCTGAAACAGGATGTTGGGTTGGGATATCGAAGGGCTTGTCCTTTTTAAAAAAAAAAAAAAAAAAAATCCAATAAGCTTTAATTTAAGCCACAAGCCTGGAAGCAGGATTCCAATTTGCTACATCAATATTTATTGGTCCATTGTCTTGTACGAGAAAGACTGTACACTTTAAATGCTCCTGACCTAAATCATCTTAACTATGCTCTTGTACACTTGATTCTGATTGGTCAATTGTCCAATGTGTATATCCACTGTTTTTTTGTCAAACACTAGTGTTAATTTATAATCATTTATGTCCTATTATTATAAAATATTGACTTTTTAGTCCTCAACTTAATTTATTTCAGTCTGAATTTGCATGTACCCTTTTTAAGTTTAGATTTTCCCATCTAATATGTTAATTCAGCTTTATTTTAATTAACAAAAAATATTTTTAATAGTTTTAGTTAATATAATCAACTCAATAGTGCATTGTGTAAGTTCCTCTTAACAGAAAAAATGGCTCGGCTCATTAAAAGAGTGAAACCGCCGAGAAAATTCCTTGTAAAGATAAAATAGTCCAAAATGATGAGACACAGCCTTACCAAAAGAGGTGATGGCATTGTTGACATCAAACGGGTACACCATATCTCCATCCACCAACCCTGGAGTGTCCACAAACGTCACCAGGCTGAATTTCTTCTGCTTGGAGGTGGAAATCTCAGCGCTCAGGTAATCCGTGACACCTACAATATACAACTGCAGGCATTGATAAAGCTGCGCTGGAATTAGAAACCTTTATGGATTCATTTTAAATCTGCACAGTTGTTTCAAAACTAAAATAAATAGATAAAACTTGGAGGCGATGAATTCTTATTGGCTCATTGCCCTTCAAATCTGATTCGTCCCACTTTCCTGACCACGCCCCCTCCGGTGGTCTGTTGTCATGGTTACACACAACAGCTCTTCAACTGGCAGCTTTAAGGTACACACACATAAAGCTAGCCAGTGAAGAACGACTGTGAAGCAACGCCAATACTTCAAAAGCATGTACAGTAAGATAAAACAACAATGTTCACATTATCTAAAGATTGCAACCGGTGCAAAAGTCATTGCCACAATGGATGCTTACATGTTCTGAATGATTCTAGCACGTTCTACGCAATATCTAAGGTTTTTGGGGTGGTTTTTACTCAAAAATATTCAGTTTTTGAATCATCATGCAGGTGAAAACCATGATTGTTTAGACAAAGTAACATCACACCTGATTAACCTGCATAGAAACTACACATCATGTCTCATTATGCACTTCACAACACATCTGCGGTTCACACTGAAGCTCTTTATAGTGGCCGCAGGCGTGCAGGATCTCACACAAACCCGATTTGTTCCGTCTCATCTACATTCACCAAAGGTGCACCAACACACCCTCAAATCGGTCTGTCCATCTCTCTCACTCTCCACTGCTCTCTCTTACAGAAAACACAGTGAGATCTGCAGGAAGTCTCTGGTAAAACGGTAGATCACAGAGAGTCAATGTTTCTTTTAAACTTTCTAAAATACACAAATGTTTCCAGACAGAAAGACTACAAAGATATAAAATGGACGTAGATGATAAAGTGTATGATTTCTCTTCCACCACCATACACACTACCGTTCAAAAGTATGAGGTCAGCAAAATTTTTAGAAAGAAGTCTCTTCGGATCACGAAAAATAACTTTTCTATTTTATATCTATTTTAAAATGTATTTTAAATGTATTTTCAGGCTGAAGAGAAATATAAATTAAAGGGATAGTTCACTTTGAAATTAATTTTTGGTATGTTTTAGCTTACCACAAGGGCATCCAAGATGTAAGTGTCTTTGTTTCAACAGTATTTTCAATTTTGATATTTTTAGGTCAAACCGTTCTTGTCTGTCAGTCATATAATGGAGGTCTATGGTCACCACCTCACAGAGAAGTCCAAATTAAACATGATTTAATGACTCGTAAATGTAAGTACACCTTGATGGCCTAAGAAACGAAACAAGCGGTTTGTGTGAGAAAACGAACAGTATTTATATTGTTTTTATCTCGTGTAACCACAGGCACGTCCAAGTGATCTGAGGGCACGGGTGCTTTGGTCTGCGCAAGTGCCGGAAGTGATCTCTTGCGCGGTTGCGAAAAAAAAAAAATCAACGTTGTCTGTTGATATATCAAAATCGTCTTCCATTGCAATTTTAAATCATGTTTAATTTGGACTTCTCTCTGCATGCTCTTTGAGGTGGTGACCATAGACCTCCATTATATGACTGACAGACAAGAACGGTTTGACCTAAAAATATCAAAATTGAAACTGTGGAAACAAAGACACCTACATCTTGGATGCCCATGAGGTAAGCTAAAACATATCAAAAATTAATTTCAAAGTGAACAATCCCTTTAATAGACACAAACAAGACCATTACTTACATACAAAAACAGTATTAGCTATAAAATTAATGTGGGTATTTTTAGATCATTAAGCTTTTAATGAGAAATAAATACTTGAATTCATACCGAAATGCTCACCAAGGCTACATTTATTTTTCCAGGATTCTTCATAAGTGTCCTACTGTCACTTTTGATCAATTGAATGCATCTTTGCTGAATAAACCCATTCATTTCTTAAAAAAAATGAATCTAGCTGACCCCAAACTTTCATTCCACAGGCACTACGTTATAAAAATCAGATTTAGTCATGTGCATGTGATAAGCTCAATAACCATCTTTGAGTCTTTTTTAAGGTGAAGAGGTATCCGTCTCACTTTGCTGACACTGCTTCTGAAAGGTGCAAGGAGATACTGAGGGAGCTAGTCCACTGGGGAAATGTCAAAGGTCAAGAAAGTGCAGCATCATCTCCAAACTGCAAAGCAGCCACACTGCGGAGAGACCCGAGTCATAATGATAGTATCAAACTTATTGAGAACCACACGAAACCACACCCAAACAATGCACCAATCGCAAATCTCATTAATCTTTCCTACACAAACCCACACCCTAACAACCAACACAGACGTTTTACACGTTTGAAGGCAAGCAATGGAGGTTCTCAAGCGCAAACTTGGCTTAAAACTTCATACAGACAAAAAATAACCAGAAAATTGATTTTTTTACTTTAAATAAAGTGCAATTAAAAAAAAGAACTGTACATGAAAATGGAAGAACGCATGCATGTTTCACAAGCAGAACATCTCATAATATCAGGCTTGTGATACAATATGTACAATACGCCATTTTCATTTCATATTTGTGCTGTTGATCGTATGTTCTGTGTAGCAGTAATGTGGGAAGACATTTCTCCCTCTGTATCCCACCAGTGCTGCACTATTATCAATGTGAATGACTCATTCTGGTTCTCTGCACCAGGTGAACCACACACTGCCCACTGAAGGAGAACTGCATGACAGTGATGCCCTCTGACACGCCCAAAGATCACTCACCTACACCAACCAACTCTTACATAAACACACAGTGACAAACGTGAAGTTTATCAACTCGAGGAGCATGTGAATGAGACGTGTTCCTATGTTTCAGATACAGCCCTGGCCGTACATATACGCTCGCATGAGTCAGTGTGAGGTGTTAGTCATAGCTGTGAACTCTCCTGCCTCGACTACACATTTTCATCAACCTCGGTCTAATTTAGAAGCAATAAATGAGGAAAATAGCTTTTGAAGAGTTTGCATGACCAAAATTCTCAATTTTTTAAATTGTGCAAGCATGCGGCAATCATCAACAACACCTATGTTGTTATTTATTCACGTTCGATACGCATGGAGCGGACGAAATATTTAGATTCGTTTTATATGAACATCACAAGAAAAATACAGGTGTGCAAGACTACAAATTGCAATGTAAATCAAAATGCTGAACAGGTAAATCAGAGCAACATGCATCACCAGCAATCACATTGAAAGGTGCTGAAATATTGAAATCAAAAGATCATATGAATCATAACATCTCTGTAATGCCGATTAAACCTGAATCTTTTGACAGAAAGAGTTAATAAATATCAATCTGAGATTATAATATCCTACCTTTGAATTCCAGCAGAGGTCTGAAATGTGGGTAGAGGTGTAGCGTTGCATTTCCCTGTGAGGAAGAGAAGCAAACATGTTGAGAAAGGAAAGCTAAGACACATTTAAAGAGGAGTATGTGGTGTGAAGTCAGAAGCCAGGCCCACTGTAGGGAGGCTCCCTGCTCTCTCTCTCTCTCTCTCTCTCTCTCTCTCTCTGCAGGCTGGGTGATGATGGTCTCGGACACACTGCAGCTCTCTTCCTGTTCTTCATGTAAAGAGCTGATAATGCTTTCATATCACTCCTTCAGCGGGATTACATTACTCACGTCGAGGTCTTCTTCACAGACGGAGAAGGAAAGAGAGAGAGAGCCCTATATGCAAGGGAAAAAAGACGCTGTGTCTTTAAGAGAACCCCTCTGCTTCCAGAAGAAGTGACTGACTGAGCTGTGATATTGTGTATGCTTTCACCACACGCACACATGTACAATTTTCCCTCTTGCTCTCACTTAAGCATTTCCTTGTTAACACTGGATCCATAATCTGCATTCACCAAAAGAAGATCGCATTGCTCATGGGTTGCTCTTTCATGGCTGAGGAGATTTAAAGGAGTAGTTCACTTTTAAAAAAAAAACTTTTGCTGATAGTTTACTCACCCCCATGTCATCCAAGATATCCACGTCTTTCTTCAGTCGAAAAGAAATTAAGGTTTTTGATGAAACATTACAGGATTTTTCTCCATATAATGGATCTCAATGGGAACCAAACGGTTCAAGGTCCAAATGAGAGTTTCAGTGCAGCTTTAAAGGGCTTTAAACGACACCAGACGATGAATAAGGGTCTTATCTAGTGAAACGATCGGTCACTAAAAAATAAACAAAAAACTTCAACATTTGTGTTTTATAAGCTCAAATGGTCGCCTTGCTCTGTTTTGTGATGCGCGTTCGTGACTCTCCTGTTCGAACTCGTTCATCAAAATAAACCAATCTTTTTTCGAGTCATTTGGTTCACGAAATAAGATAAGACCCTTATTCATCGTCTGGTGTCGTTTAAAGCCCTTTGAAGCTGCACTGAAACTCTCATTTGGACTATTTGGTTCCCATTGAAGTCCATTATATGGAGAAAAATCCTGTAATGTTTTCATCAAAAACCTTAATTTATTTACGACTGAAGAAAGAAAGACATGGAAATCTTGGATGACATGGGGGTGAGTAAATTTTCAGCATAAAAGGTTTTTTTTTCTTAAAGGGATACTCCACTTTTTTTGGAAATAGGCTCGTTTTACCACTCCCCCAGAGTTAAACAGTTGGGTTTTACCTTTTTCTAATCCATTCAGCCAATTTTCTGATATTTAGAAGAATATCGGTAACCAGACAGTTTCTGGTCTCATTGACTTCCATTGTATAAAAAAAAAAAATACTATGGAGGTCAATGGGGACCAGAAACTGTTTGGTTACCAGCATTCTTCTAAATATCTTCTTTTGTTTTCAACAGAAAAAAACTCATACTTTTGAGTTTGAGGTTTTAAACAACTGAATAAAGAATTAAGTTTTATAAAACATTGGGGTGGAGCTGGCGCAGTGGATAAGACACATGCCTTTGATGTGAGAGACCCGGGTTCGAATCCACTGTGAGACACCAATGTGTCCCTGAGCAAGACACTTAACCCTTAGTTGCTCCAGAGGTGTGCGACCTCTGCTCTGACATATATAGCAATTGTAAGTACTTTTGGATAAAAGCGTCAGCTAAATGAATAAATGTAAATGTATAAAAACACACTAACCCTATAAACTTTTAAATAGTAGTGTATGTAAGATTACTTGAGCAGCTAACCGCTAGGAGGAGAAGCAAAAGAGATATAAAGAGATCTTATTTGTTCTTGTTCATTTCTGTAGGTCTAGCTTATGTTCTTAATCTGAACAGTATTTAACTGGTACATCTGAGATGTTTGAACTGCGAATATCACTGCACACAAATGCAAGCCTTCGCGGACGTCATCACACATCACACACGTCAGTCTCTGTAAGTTCGAAAGGAATGCACACCGGCAGATTTCCACAGAAAGCTTTACAGATTTCAACTCAAGTCTTATGCTTGGGATAACATTTGAGCTATTTTGATAATGCTACAATCAGCTATAAGTGAAGTACTCACAGCTTTGTTTGACATTTTTGACCATATTTGAATTCATTCTGAACAATTTCCTCCTCAATCAGCTGAAAAAATTAAAAATGAGATGGTGTCTGTATCTACTCACAATGACGTTTATTGAACTTGTGCCTTTATAGAGCTAAATTAGAGAGGGAATCTATTTCTCTAAAGTATTGGGCAGGATTTTCTTGCTCTGATTTTAGGAGTTAACCTGTTGAATTCTGTGGAATTGATCAAAATGTATCAAATCAATCTGACTGAGCCTATGACACTATTATTGGTGGCTGAAAGCAAAAAAACATTTCTTTAAAAAATAATGTCTCTTTGTAAGTACTAAAGTTGTTTTTTGAAAAGCTGCTTCGAAAAATGCATTCAAACAGGTTCAGCTGATGTGTTTTCATTGGATTGATCTCTTTGGAGCTTGGTTTTGGCAGCTGGTCTTAATGACAACAGTGTCGACCTTTGACCCATGAGTCATTATTAATCGCCTCAGGCTGTATCTGGAATCGCTGCTCTGCTATCAGGCAATGACATTGCAGGCAGCCTTTGCCCATGAAGGCATCTTAAGAAAATGATCTTAAGAGTAACGGTTTAAGGATCTTTGGTGATAACTTTTAATATTTCATTAGTACAATTGTAATTTCACAATAGAAAAATAATATGAGAAGTGGAAAACATTGATCAAAAACGTTCATTTACACACAAACTTAATACCAACTGCAACTTTCAGACAACATTAAATACATATAAATGTCCATGAATATTGGATTTGGTGAGGTCTATGCAAAGGTTTATTATCGTTAACTAAAACTAAAACTATTTCGAACATTTCTGGTAATAAAAAATAAAGATGAAATAAAATAAAATATAAGCATCAGTCGAAAAACTTAAATTAAGAGAAAATAATAAAATGCTGCCTTAGAAATATACTAAAATAAAAATCCTTAATGTCAAAAAATAAAATAACGAATTGACTAATAATTAAACTAAAGTTAGCACAAATACTAAAAATATTTTTAAAAAAAATAAAAGCTCATTTACAATATTAATAAAAAAATAAAAAACTTGAATTCTGAGAAAAATGTTTTCTGGAATCAAGTGTGGATCAAATCCAAAGATCAGAGTTTTTTTTCTTGTCTTGTGTTTTTATAATTACTGGCATTACTCTGCCCTGCTGTTATATAGCAGAATAAGTCAAGTGACTATACTATACTAAACAGATAAATATGTGCGCTAATAATGCAAACAACCATTTCCTTGCTACATATAAGGAGGAGTGCAGTGCGTCTTGAGCAGCTTTCTTGCAATAATTCCATTTCTGGTGAGCAAGTAGATGTACTTACTGTTAGTGACTCTCGTTTTCTTCCACTGGTTATAAACGTAAAGCCTTGAGTCTCTATGGCCACACCTGTCTTCTGTATGTGCTCCTCCACATACCTGAAAGATAGATTTATCCCTATTTACATATATTATTTAACCTCTTTTGTATTTTTTTTTTTGTTATTTATAAAGAAAGAAAAAAACTATTTGGCCTAATGCAGTGGTTCTACATTTTTATAATTTCTAGCCGAGCTCTGAAATATTTTATCAGGTAGAATTGAGAGTAAAATGCATTTTTAAAATCCTTATCGTTATTAATAATCCTTTTAATATATTTATATATATATATATATATATATTTTTTTTTTTTTTTTTTTTTTTAATGAAGTCAAAAAGGTAGAGAATCACTGTCTTAATGTTGAGACATAACAACAATAAAGGGGAAAAGAAAATGTGATAATAAAAAAAAAAAATATGTGTCTGTCTGTATAATCACTTTGGGATATAAGGTGTTTTATATGTGAAAGGTGTGATTGATTACCAATTAATGAAGGAGCTTTTTCCGGCAGAATGGTTTCCCATGATCATAACTATAATCTTTTTCCGAGGAGGTAACAGTCTCACTCCCAAACTGTCTGCCATTTTCACCAATCCTGTCAAAAACATCCATACAAAAAGGGCTTCGTTATCAGTACTTGATTACTTCTCAACAACAATTTAAAGATACAAAGAGGGTAATACTATAATACTTTTCATAGTATTAAATTAAATTACATCTATCTATCTATACAAACACACACATATGTGGGAGTGTTTGATTAATGTGCATACAAACATGCACCTGTATACTGTAAATCGAATACTGTATGGTATATGCCCGTAAAAGACCTTTCAGTTTCGATGAACTTGAAGATCTTGTATAATCTAATCACCGATTTGCAAGTACTGTACTATTACTGTACTGTACTATTGACCCATAATCTGCAGTACCCTGACAAGCAGAGACAACTGGTCAACATGACTGTCTCAATACCCGGTGAGCTTTGCCTAAATAACAGTTATCATATTAAGTTCAGACCTGTCTAGGTTGGCAGTTGACAGTTTTTAGATACAGTCTTATGAATGAATGGCACAGTATAAATATAACTAACACCATTACATGTCTCGGACGATGAAGTTTCAAGCTGATACAGTGTTTCATATAGTTTTTGATCTTATCAAAGACAAAACCGCAACATGTGTTTACATACGAATGTGTGCGCGTTATTTACCGTTCTCGTTGTCGATATATAAAGAGTGACATTCTTTTAGTATTCTTTCACTCGGTGTTGTAATGGTTGACTCCAGAGGATTTGCAACAGCTCGTGGCTTCTTAGAGCCTGACATATTGGAAAGTGGGTAGGACTGATTTTCCACGGCAACAAACGCGGGGGAACCAAAACAGTGTAGCACACACATAAGACGTCAGAAATGTAAAGCTTTGGCGCCCTCTAACGGAGAAAATTGAGTTGCGAAATATAATAAGTATTAATATAAAAACAAATATTTAATAGTTTTAACTAGTATTTAAAATAGTTAACTTGTTAGTTAGTTAATAAAATATACATGTTTAATTTATTTTTGTATGTGTTTATTTAAAAAAAAAAAGAATTGAAACGAAATACCATACTAGGCCTACATTAAATAAATTCATTCCGGATTTGGAACAAATGTAAATAACAGAATTTTCATTTTTAGGTGAACTATCCCTTTAAGAAATTCTTCAACTTTCATCGGCAACAATAACGCTTTAACACTTTAGCATATCATTACATTTACCATTACCACAGTAAAGCATGGTTGTTGGGGTATGAGGGATACCTTGAGAGGGATAATAGGCGCAATGTAGAAAGAGGACCTTTGGAGCTTCAGGACAGAGTTTAACCTTGTGAACCTGATCAAGCTCTGGAGCACCTTGCATGTGAAATGCGCTGTGTCTCTTTAAAGGGATAGTTCACAGCAAAACATTTTTTTAAAAATGTCATAATTTCAACCCCATGTTGTTCCAAACTGATTTCCTTTCTTCTGTTGAACACACACAAAAACGATTTAAATTTGTTTTTTGATAACCAGACAGCTGACGGTACGGTACCCTACCCATTGACTTCCATAGTAGTCACATAGCCTAAGCCTACTATGTAAATCAATGGGTGCCGTCAGCCGTCTGGTTATTACTAACATTCTTTAAAACATCTTATTTTGTATTCAAAAGAAGAAAGGAACTCATAAATGGTTGAAATCATAGATATATAATTAATATATATACCATATACCATAGATATAATAATTATGTATTTATGAAAATGTATTATGTACATCTGGGTGAGTACACGAAGACGTTTTAATTTTGGGGGTGAACTGTCCCTTTAAGAGCGCAGGTAAAGGGTGTGGTCAAACAGCAATTTCAAAGTTTCCGGGAGAGAAACGCAAGTAAACAGCCGGATTGGTTGAAGATGGACATGGATCAAACGTAACACAAAATACCTGAAGCGAAATTAGAACGGCCACGATTTTATCTTAATAACATTTCTGGTTATTTATTTAAGTCATAGAGAAGTTTTTTATGCGGTTTGCTGCGAAACAAAAGGAAACTCAATCGAATTCGCAAAGGAAAATATGTTATCCCATAACCCGATGGGACATCCAGACAATCCTATAATGACAATTGCTGCAATAATTCTCTATCTGCTTCTTCTGTCACACCAAACAGGTGAGTTGACAGGTACATTTATTCTGTCTTAATTTTTTTTTAAAGTGAGATATTCTTAGTATTTATTTACATGGCACTGGATTTCCAAAAATACCATAGTGCCTGTCCAAACACCATGGTAGTACCCTAATACTTTTTGATAATTGTTTCTAAGTGACACCATTTCACTTCTAGATCAATTAATGTTTACAAATGCACTGTATTCAGAAAAACAATGGTAAAACCTAGTACTTTTGCTGCATATGTAATGTAAGTGATCACAGTTACTGCTCTAAAGCACATTGTCTTTGTCCTTCTTCCTGTAGTGTCTGAGGAGCAGGTGTATGTTATCGGACAGAAAGGCGAGAATACCACACTACAGTGTCTTGACCACCCAGTCAATATGTCTTCAGTTCTTTTTCATTGGAAGAAAGATGGAGCTGTTGTTGCAACCCAAAACCCTTCGAATCCATCCGAGCATCTTTCCATTTTAAACAATGGTTCTCTGAGGATCAGTGGCCTTCTGTATATTGATGAAGGGCTGTATACATGTGAATGCCAAACAAGTAATCCCAGCAGCTCATGGCAAACTCACTCAAACGTCCAGCTTAAAATTGCCGGTATGGATATCTAAATCATACTAATGTGACAAAGCAAAGCTTTGATATGCAATGGATGTGTCTAGTTTCTGCAAGATAGGGAGTCTGACTTCAAACAGGTTTTTCTGGTTTAGCTGCTATGCATGAATCTAGAAAACCACCATGTGACAGATGCGTAGGATAGCCTCCATACATAACAACTACTAACTGAACGCAAGAAGTAATCAGTCTAGTTCCTTTGAGCATTTTAAAGATTACAGAAACACAAAATTACCTCTGAACAGTTTTTTTGAAATAAATTGATACTTTTACCCAGCAAGGAGGCATTAAATTGATCAGAAGTAACCGTAAAGACATTTTTGGGGTTTTTGAAAAAAAAAAAAAAAGAAATAAATTGAATTTTTTTACAGTCCTGAAAAAGCATAACCATTTCCACCGAAATATTAAGCAGCACAACTGTTTTCAACTTTGATAATAATATAATAACAACAAATATCTATTGAGCAGCAAAATAGGCATGATTTGAAGGAGTAATGATTCTGAAAAAAATCAGCTTTGGATCACAGGAATAAATTGCATTTTAAAATATATTAAAATGCAAAACAGTTATTTTAAATATAATAATATTTTTACTAATTTTAAAACTATGCTCATTTGTTATAAGTGCTTCTGTTAATTCTGAAGTCCCAAAGAACATCATCTGATTATGATTTCAATGAGATGTGGTTTGTGAGAGTCAAATGAATTAATATTAATGTTTTATTGCATTTGATTTATATTTCAGGTGGTCCAACCAACATATCACTAGACATAAGTCCAGCAACTCTCCTAAAGAATGGAACATTATATGTCAATAAAAGTGCAGATGTGCATTTTATTTGCTCCAGTGAGTCTTATCCCTCACAAAACTTGACATGGACAGTTGAAAATTTGGCACAGGATAATCCTGACAGGGCGTCTGGGAACAAATCGGCCCTTGAGTTCACCATAAGCGAAATCCAGCCACAAGATCAAGGGACTTATACCTGTACATCCCAGAATACCCTCTCCATGACAACTGTGAACAAGAGCAAGGAACTCCTCGTTTACTGTATGTTTTAGACATGTATTCTCATAAATGATGCTTTGCAGCAACTCTATTTGCTTCTTTCAGTTTACCTAGAGAATATTTTCAGTACTCTATATATAATTTGTTTGCTTCAATTCATGTCTGTAATATCTTTTTCAGATGCTCCAGAGAGGCATCCGGAGTGCAGTTGGGAGGTGGGAAATGAACCATCAGATGTCTTGTTCATATGTACCTGGTATGGAGGTTACCCTGTGCCCATTCTGCACTGGCACGAGGTCTATGAAAAATCTGTAATAGCCAAGGGTCCCACGATCAACTTCACGTCCAAGGAGACAGAACGCTTGGAGATTCTTGTGAATAGGCATATATTGCATGATAAAGAGGAAGTGAAGTGTACTGGACTTCATGTAACTGGAGTGGAGAAATCCTGTTCTTTTAACCTCGGTAAGAGCATTTTTTGCTCAGTTCTACAGTGATGAGAATCATTGAATGTATATGGCCCAGATTATATGCAAACAAAATGGCCCAGATATGTTTACATGAGATTTACCTTCTATACTTAAAGGGTTAGTTCTCTCAGAAATGAAAACATTGTCATGAATTACTCGCCCGGCCCTCATGTCATTCCAAACCCAAAAGGTATTTTAAATATCATCTGAATGCTTTCGGTCCCTCCATTGACAGCTACGCAACTTCCACTTTGACTCTTCAAAATGTTCATAGAGAGATCGTAAAACTAATTCATATGAATCAAATGACTTAGTCCAGAGTTTCTAAAGAGACTGGATTGCTTTATATGATGAACAGAATTAATTCATGCTTGGCGTGACGAGAACAAATCTCATCGGTTCTTGCTGAAGCTCAAACGTGCTGCGTAACACGAGAATGAACCTCATTGGTTCTTGAGAAAGCTCAAACGTGCTCTCAAATTTCATAAAAAATATCTTCATTTGGCTTTCGAAGATGAACGAAAGTCTTACGGGTTTGTAAGGCCTTTTTTCAACTTTTATCAAAGCGTCCTAAAAAAGGTATAGTAAAAAAATCATAAATTACATTTTACAATATATTGAAATTGAAAAAATTCATTTTAAATGTTAATAACATTTTAAAATATTGCTGTTTTTACTGTATTTTTGATCAAATAAATGTAGCCTTAGTGAGCAGAAGAAACTCTAAAAAATCGTATTGAACCCTAGTGTACATTGTTCTTATATCAGCCCAGGTATTACTTGAAAGTCAAATTGCATTTTGTTTGAGTGGGCTGGAATAACCAATGGCGTGATGGACTGCATAATTGTAAAAAATAACAACATTAAAGGATTAGTTCACTTTTCAAAAAACTTTTGCTGATAATTTACTCACCCCCATGTCATCCAAGATGTCCATGTCTTTCTTTCTTCAGTCGAAAAGAAATTAAGGTTTTTGATGAAAACATTCCAGCATTTTTCTCCATATAATGGACTTCAATGGGAACCAAACGGTTCAAGGTCCAAAAGAAACTTTCAGTACAAACTGCAAACTGTTCAAAGGGCTTTAAACGATTCCAGACGATGAATAAGGGTGTTATCAAGTGAAACGATCGCAAATTGTTTTTAAAAAAAATAACAAAGTTTAAGTTTTATAAGATCAAACGCTCACCTTGCTCTGTTCTGTGTTGCACGTTCGTGACTCTCCTGTTCCAACTCGTTCAACAAAATGAACAAATCTTTTTCCGAATCAATTCGTTCGTTTCTTTCGCCGAATTAACCAAATGACTCGGAAAGAGGTTTGTTCATTTTGATGAACGAGTTCGAACAGGAGTGCGTAATAGGCGAGCGTTTGAGCTTATAAAACTTAAACTTTGTTATTTATTTATAAAACAAGCGATCGTTTCACTTGATAAGACCCTTATTCATCGTCTGGAATCGTTTAAAGCCCTTTGAACAAGTTTGCAGTTTGTACATAAAGTTTCTTTTGGACCTTGAACCGTCTGGTTCCCACTGAAGTCCATTATATGGAGAAAAATGCTGGAATGCTTTCAACAAAAACCTTAATTTCTTTTCAACTGAAGAAAGAAAGACATGGACATCTTGGATGACATGGGGGTGAGTAAATAATCAGCAAAAGTTTTTTCAAAAGTGAACTACTCCTTTAAACCAGTATATGTGTGCAACCCCATTGGATGCCACAAAGGTTTCTTGATCTTTATACTTTCCCAAAAAAGTACAGTTTGTGCTTTTGCTTATCCTCTTTTCCACTGCATCTCCAGCTGAATTGAAACCATATATTTGACGTGTGTTCCAGAGATTCCGTTTCCATCAGGAAACCCCCTGGTAACCGCTCTGGAGGGCAGTACCATCACCCTCAGCTGTTCTGAGACCAACGCTCTCCCGCCAGCTAAGACCGTCTGGAAGAAAATGGACGATGTCATCAACAACACCATGAAATATATTGTGTCTGAAAAAATACCCATTTACGAACTCACTATAGTCAATGTAACAAAGGACGATGCAGGGATCTACTACTGCTACAGTGAAAACCCTCTTGGCGCAAGAGAGCTAGAGGTGATTCTTAATGTGAAGAGTAAGTTACAAACTTGAATTTTTCACCATACTTTTACGGTATATATATTTTTTTTATAGTATAGCATCCTAGCATCCTTCATTATCCTTTTATTATAGTCCAGATTACATTTGAACTCAAATCCAACAGAAAACTGATAATATACTAACCTATTTTTATACGATATAGGAACCTAAATATATGAACATATTTTTCGACTTAATATTTTTAAATTGTAGCCCCATTGTCATGGCAACCATATATTTTTCCTCAAATTCCTGATGATTTTTTTATTTTTATTTTATTCAATTGCCTTTATACTTTATGGAGATTCTCATAGTAATGAAACACTTCTTTAAAGATGACCTTTATATATAAATAAATATATATATATATATATATATATATATATAAAATCACTTAATGCAATAATATATGGTGTCTATTATATATATATATATATATATATATATATTATATATATATATATATATATATTAGCGATGCACCAATATGACAATTTTGGCCAAAACCGACAACCGATAATTCTTTATATTTGAAAGCCGATAACCGATATTTTGGCCGATAAATCTAAATCCAAATTTTTAGACAACTTTCGATTTTCCTCATTGAAAGCCAAGATACAAACACAATTATGATGTTCTTATTTTAATGTTGTGTAGCTGATATGACACACTTGCGCTGCACATTTTGCACTTTAACTGGATTTTCCTTTTTTAAAGTGATTTTAATCATATTTCAAGCAATTTAAAAGCATCATGTTGAACAGTGCACATCTAAAGTGCCTCAGCTGAAGGAAATAATACATAATTTATCGACTTTTAGATTTCGGCTAAATGTTCTTATTGGGCCGATAACGATAACATTAAAAATGATCATATATCGGCCGATGCCGATAATGTGGCCGATATATCGTGCATCCCTTATATATATATATATATATATATATATATATATATATACATACATGCATACAAAGTATATATATTATTGCATTAGTTGAACATATCTCATTTGCATTATGGTACAATTTGGGGGGAAATTACATGAAAATATCGTCATGGTGCATCTTAATAGTCCTTACAACAGGCTTCATTTTCTATAAGAAATATATAAATGATCCAGACATGTTCTTGCCAGAATTTAAAGCGGATGGATAATGAATTCAGTTGTTTAAGAATGAGCTGCATGTTTTACATAATACATCAGAGCTCAGATCCGGAGATACTTCAAATACTTGCAATGCTAAAGCTTTGACACCTGTGCATGAATGTGAACAGACAAGATGTTTCTTGTCTTGTAGTACCTCTCCATTTTCCTCAAAGTATCAAATCTTCTCCCTCAAAATTCCCTTTCCTTTTTATGAAAAGTAGTTTCAGACTTTGGACAGTTTGACAGCATTTAATCTGTATTCTCAGCATCTGCAGGTAATGGAGGGGCCGTAGTTGGTGTTTTCATCTCCATTTTGGTAATGATGACGGGAATCGTTGTCGGCGTGACGGTATATTCAAAGCGTGATAGAATTTGCATTGGTAAGTATTTTTCCATACTAAATAAAACTGCTTAAATGAAGATTCTTCATATAAATGTTTTTTTTTTCTTTTATTGTTTTTCAGGTTTAGGATTCAGGTAAGTTTGACCACTGAAAATGACTGCAAAACATTACAGCATTACAGCAAGTTGAGTGGTTTCCCACATACAGTTTATTGGCAACATTTACAGACTTTCTCTGTTTGCAATGAGCAAATCAAACAAAAGAAATTGAAATCGCTCAACACAACAAATGTTTCAAGCGGCTTCCCCAAATTCAACTGAAAATGCAACTTTTAATTAATTTTAGTAATTTTGTTTGATTGTTGCTAAATTTTGCAAATAAACCTGATTTGCAGTGGGTGTTGAGTAATTTTGATTACAACTGTATAACGTGTCAATAAGGATGTGTAAAGCTTAGGCATTATAATTGTTCTTTTCTAGTCATTTAGATGATGACAGAGGGGATATACTGAGTTTAGTGGACTCGGATGAAGAGGAAATTTTCAGTGATTCTGCTCAACAACTCCCCCCGCTGACGAACGGACATGTGACCACACTCGTAGAGATTCACAGAATTCCATCAAGTAAGTTAATGGCTTTCTGAATATTGTTTGGTAACACTTTACTTGAAGGGGACTAACATGATACCTTCATAACCATGACATGACATATGTCCTGAATATTAAGTAGGGTTTATGCATGTTTGTGACAACTGTCATTAAGTGTCATTTGCTCAGTTATGACATTTTAATGCAAATATGTCATTGTTTGAGATGTCTTTGCATATACAAGACATATGTCAATTTGTATTATGAGAAAATTAAAATGGTTTTTGACCTTGGATGCATGTAAACCTATCGTAGGAGACCTTGAAAATAGTAAAATTGTCAGAGAGAATATTTTATTCTCAGCTGTAAAATATACCATGTTTGATATTGATGATGAATTGACTTTCTGATTTGCTGAAACAAGTCTATGTTTATTTTATAGTTAGTCATGAAGAGAATGCGGACAGTACCGAACACACCGGTCAAGCTCATCCAGATCAAACCGAAGCAGCGCATCAGTTAGCAGACGGTCAAGGGCCGCTATAAATACACAGAAAATCACAAATTGTGAATTGTATTAAATTATTTGTTTGTTTTGGTGTGTGATATTTTACTTGTATAATATTCTAGCGATCTGTGTAAAGAACTTCAAATTTTAAAGAGGCCCTGTCTTTATTTTCAGTATTAGTTTTTAATACACTGGCTTCAAATAGTGAAATTAAAACTTTTACTACTTTATACTACAGTATGTCAGTGAGCTGTTACAGAATGCTATTGTCAATGAATTGGTTTTGAATGATTGCTTTCCATAAAAATGTATAGGTGAATATGTCTGGGTCATATTTCATGGCGAAATAATGAATAAAAAAAAAAACGTAATTATCGGAAGCTTATTTTGTACCATTTCACTTTAGTTTACACTGTGAAGTTATTTGTATTGCAATTAAGGACATTTCCCCTCAAATCTCATTACTATACATCCAGACATTTTTACTTTTTTTTTTTTTTTTTAGTTTTTAACCAATGCTAATATCTTATCAGATTGTACAGTAATGACATCATCCTGTCCAGACCCAGTGATTGTGATTATAAATAATAAAAACAAACAAATTCTACCATTATGCATAAATACAATTTAAATAATCTCCTTTTTCACATTACAATTTTTTTCTTCTACTTAACTGATTCTATTTCAGTAATGCAGGCTATAAAAGAATAGTTACAGGAAACTATCTTTTACATAACGCTGTATAAAATAACAAGCTTTATACAAAGCAAATGCACACAAAGCTGAGCATTAAACACTCCTTAACCCTTACCCTGAAAATATGCAGTAGACACACCTACTGACTGTAAATTGTGCAGAGTCACGTGGTTCGCCCAGAGTCAAATGAATCCCTGATGGAGGTGAGGCGTCGGGTTAGGCGCCTATAATGTGATGATAAGAAGATGTGCACTTTGTTTCGAGATTGTACTGTCAGAGGTAAGGCGATTCACATAATTTAGATGATATTTAAATATAATAATGTTCATTTGCTATATGAGGAGCATGTATTTTTATACTGGTAGGAAAGTAGTTCCGGCTAGCGCGGCTTGTCTTTGTGTGACAGGTCTGTTTTATTGTGACAGAAGCGCATGAGGACGATCTGATCGCGGAGCTGAAACCCACTCTTCCCCCGCGTCTGTACGGCTCCTCCGGCTGCGAGACATGGAGCGTCCGCTTCTCCCCGGACGGGACATATTTTGCCTGGTCGATGGGCTACGGCATAGTCAAACTCTTGCCCTGGCCGCTGACATCCAAAGAGTGCGTGTGGATTTATTACATAACACCTTGAGTGGGCCTAGTAATCATTTTATAGTCCTACATAAACACCATAATAAATCACTACTCGTAGCCTATCATGATGCTAATATATCCATCAAAACATTTTCGTTCCTTTTTTTATTTTGATTTAGTGTAACCTTAACACTTTACAAAGGTTCATATAATTAGTTAATGTAACTAACAATGACCAATACATTTGTTATGTTTATTAATCCTTGTTAATAAAAAAAAATACAGCTGTACATTGTTTGTTCATGTTAGTTCACACAGTGCATTAGCTAATGTTAATAAATACAACGTATCAGTAGCCTAAATGTTTAAATCAATATAGACTAAGATTAATAAAGGTGGAATAAGTTTTGTTCATTGTTAGGTTAACTACTGTTAAGTAATGAACCTTATTATAAAGTGTTACTGGTTTAACTAGATGTATTAAAAAAAAACTGAAGCAAAAATGAGTAAAAAAAAAATACTAAAACGTTAACTAAAATAAAAATGAAAATACAAAAATAAAAAGTACTTTAAAATAATAGTTAAAACTAAATAGTAGATTAATGATATTAAAATAACTGATGTGAATAGTAATCATACATGCCATGATATTTATTTTGTTTATAGCCTATTTATATAAATTAATTGACAATTCTATTTTATGTATCATTTATTTTATTTATTGACAATACAGTCCTTATAACAAATACCACATTATTAATTCCAGATTACCATAGTCTTTACAAAAAAAGTACCATGATATAATCATGTAATGGCATTCTTTGCCACATGGTTCATAAATATACTAACACAGTTCCATGGTATACAGTACATCACAGCTCTATTGGTTGCACTTTATTTTACAGTATGTGCACCTTTAATGTACTTACAGTGAGTGTACTTACCTACAAATGTACTGATTAATTTAATAAAGGTAACTACTTGGGTTAAGTTAAGGTTTACGGGTAGTACCTAGTTATATTCAGAAAGTGTCATTATTACAATAAGTACATGCATAGTATGTTCATGTGTATCTACTGCTCTATCAAGAGGACAGGATAATGTGGAAGACTGTTCCAAGAACGGATGCTGATTCAGAACATCTACTTCGATGTAACTTCTTGTCTGTATGAACAGGAGTGCTGAGGCTGGATGCAGTGAAGAGAAGACGCTGAACTGCGGGCAGATGGTGTGGGCACTGGCGTTTGGACCCTGCCGGTCTATCCGCGCGGATGTTTTACATCAGAACGCATGTGACCATGAACTACTGCTGGCTACTGGTCTGAACAACAGCACGATCCAAGTGTGGGTCGTCTCAACTGGTAAGATTAAAGTCATCAAGAGCATCAAGAGCTTACATTGATCTGAATATTAACAAGATGGTGGATGTAGTATAAGATTTGAATATGTTAGTAAATCCCTGTTCTGTCTTCAGGGAACCTGCGTTTTACTCTTACCGGACATGAGGCTCCTGTCAGGGATTTGGTCTTCGCTCCAAACGGAAGTCTTACACTTGTATCGGCCTCCCGGGACAAAACATTAAGGATATGGAACTTGGCAAAGAAAGGTTAGAGCATCTGATGTGGAAGAAACTTCTTAGCAAAAAAAAAAAAAAAAAGAGTTGAAAAAAGCTTTCTTGGTCTTTAATTCTGCACAAGCATCAATTAGATAAATATCCTTTTTGCAAGACATTTTTTTATAGTATCTAAACATAGCAGAAACATTGCGTCTCCCAGAAATATGTACTTGGTGAAAAGACGTTCACCTCCCAGCAACACACAGCAGTGATTTGTTCTTGAAGCATACACTGTTTTTGAACGAATCGAGTCAGTTGATGATTCAATGACCCATTCATAAAGTCAGTGGAAACTTGGTTCTTTCATGAATTAATAAGATGCTTTGAATGAATCGGTTAAATGAATGATTCTGTGATTAAAATGTCTGTGCACGACCCTGATTATATGGTTGATATTTGCAGGCTCCAGTCCCCATGTGCTGCGAGGTCCAAACTACTGGGTGTTCAGATGCTCCATGTCACCTGACTGCAGTGCGATCGCCTCGGTTTGCAACCTCGACTCTGTGAGTTTTTTTAGTGCACTACAGTGTTATTTTAGTAGTATTAGATACTTTTTTTTTTATTTTGAGTTTTTACATTTATATATATATATAGTTTTACTTTTTATATTTTGTTTTATTTTTATATTTTCAGTTTTCATTTTAGTAATTTTGCTTTTATTTTTCAATTATATATCAATTTTTTAATAGATATTTCTATTTAGCTTTTTTCAGTTTTAGTCAGTTTAATACGTAAAAAAAAAGAAAATCCCAGTTAGTTGCCAACCCTTCAAAAATGTTGATATTTTTAAGCTTAAGTCTGTTTGTGTGTGATTATATATATACTGTATATATATATATATACTACATTGTCTGCATGTCTTCTTCACAACAGAAGGTGTATTTGTGGAGCTTGCGGTCCTACACCTTCATGAGACACCTTACATACGACCACGAGCGTACCATGGCGTCATGTGACTTCTCCCAGGATGGAGCGCTGCTTGCGGTCGCTTCGTATCATTCCACCACAGGCTGGTGGCTGGACCTGTGGGACCCGTACACGGCAGATCTCCTGACTAGAGTAGAGTATGTGGACAAACCAGTCATTTCTTTTTTACAATAATGAACATTAATTTAAAAAAAGTTTTTTTTTCTAATTTTTTAAAGAAAATTTGGTTTTGGGCTGTTTAATATTTTCTATATTTTTGTATCCATAATATGGATCTGGTTTCCGCCACAGAATAATTTTTTTTGAAAGTTTATAGCAACTTTTTTGAGTCTTCTTTTTCTTATAATTGCACGTTTATATCACAATTTGGACTTTAGAAATCACAATTGCAAGTTTTTATAAAAGTAAAACATTTCTCCAATTTTTGGAGCCAAAAAGTTCCAGAAAGTGTCAGCACAAACATCTACTTTTACGCTGCACAGAAGAGAGAAAATAAAACTGTTTTAGAGCTATTATTTGTAACCATATTGAAGCTTGTTTCCGCCATGCAATAAAAATATATTAAAAAGGGAATGTAAAAGGTGAGGGTTTTAATCGGACAATTCTGACTTTTTCCCTCTCAATTGCGAATATAACTCAAGTTGGACTTTTTTCCCCTCAGAATTGAGAGTTTTGCCATGCAGACATAGAGATATTATATCTTACAAATTTAGTTTTTACACAATTCTGAGGGGGGTTAAATCAGAAATATATAAAAAAAACTCTCACAATTGTGAAATTTTTTATTTTTTATTTTTGAATTGCGAGATATTAACTTGGATTAGCAGGAAAAAAAGTCATAATTGTGAGATGCGAGTTTGTGATTGCGAAATAATTTTATTCTATGGTGGAAACTAGGCTACTGTTACATTAAAAACTGAATGATTTTATGTTTTTGAATATGTAGACAAAGACAGTATTGTTTCTCATAATGATGTAAAAATACTTTGTTCTCTTTCCAGAGACTGTGGGGTGTGTGCTTACAGAAGTGACAATTTACTGACATCTCTGAATTTCTCTCCGGTTAGCCTGCAGTTGGCTTTCAAAGACTACAGGTGAGCAGAGAACCATCCGACATTCTTGCGACCTCACACCCGGTCGTCCACTTTCAGCATTGTTACCGGTGACACTGTATTGTCCTGCAGGGCGTTACAGATCTGGGACGTGGAACGAGATAAACTGGTCACCAACACCGATCACAGTCGCGCTGGTGGTGTGTGCTCCGCTTTCCATCCACACGGGGGCATCATTGCCACAGGGTAATGTAGTTCACACAAATGTGTTGGAGAGTCATTTATATTTAGTTAATGTTTACTCATGAAACGTTTGGGGTTGGAATAAAAGGGCTTGTATACTGGAACTTAACATACGCCCCATTTGTTTGTAGGTGCAGAGATGGACAAGTCAAATTCTGGAGAGTTCCTCAGCTTGTTCCAAGCCTTAAGCATCTGTGCCGGGTTGCCCTGAGATTCTCTGTTTCAACCTATCAGGTGGAGGCGCTTCCTTTGCCCAAAAAAATCCTGGAATACCTTACATATAGGGACATTCCAAAGCAAAAGATCATATATTGTAAAGAACACTGCAGTTGACTGAAAACAAGAAAGGTTTGTGGGTCAAACTTTGCTTTAGATGTTGCAATGCCTCATTTAATTTCCCCAGACTCAAATCAAGAGACATAAAATGATGATGCTATACTTGAATATTTATTTAAAGACTTTTATATTTTACTTTACTACTGTGAAAATGTAGCATTTGTTTTACAAAGAACTGAAAATAAACATTTAAAAAAAATATTACAGGGCTCTGAGCAGTTTTTACATTGTTGGTAAAGTAAAGTAAAACGAAGTAGTAGTAAAAACGTCCTCACATGACATCAAAACCCTGTCATGTGACAAGTATGAACCAATAGTCTATCCGTCGCTGACTACTATGTCTCTAACAGCCTGGAAAGCAGCTACCATTGAGCTCAGCTGGATCTTCTCATTGGTTCCCGAGGACAGACGATACCTTGTGGTTTAAAAGGAAAGAACGGAAATTAAGCTCATAATGTACAAAAACACAGTAATAATATGAAAAATTGAATTTAAAAATATCTGTTTTCTATTTTAAAATGTAATTTATTCCTGTGATCAAAGCTCAGCATCATTACTCCACTCTTGATCCTTCAGAAATCATTCGTTGAAATGTTGAAAATATTTTTAATATATATAATATATAATTTAATATATATAATATAAAATATGATATATTTTTATATATAATATATATTTAATTTATAATATTTTTTTAAAATATTTTTTATAATATTTTTATAACATATGATACTTTTTTCAGTATTCTCTGAAATAAAAAGTAAAAAAAAAAAGGAACAGTATTTATTTAGAATAAAAGTCTTTGTAACAATATACACTACCGTTGAAAGGTTTGGGGTTAGTCCTTTTTATTCTTTCTTTTTTTGAAAGAAATGAATACTTTAATTCAGCAAGGATGTGTGATAGATAAGAAAAGATTTATATTTGTATTAAATGCAGTTCTTTTTAACTTTTAATTCATTAATGAATCCTCGAAAAAAATATCACAGGTTCCAAAAAAATATTTAATAATCAAATCAGCATATTAGAATGATTTCCGAAGGATAATGTGACACTGAAGACAGTAATGATGCTGAAAATTCAGAAATTAATTATATTTTAAAACATATTCAAATAGAAAACCATTATTTTAAATTGTAATATTTCACAATATTACTGTTTCTACTGTATTTTTGATCAAATCAATGCAGTTTTGATGAGCACAAGAGACTTCTTTCAGGTTTAAACTTGATCTCGCTTCACTGATTTACTAAACAACTTGAAAAAAAAAAAAAGAATGTACTCACTCAATATCTGCAAGTTTAATAAGCAAACCCATACGGATAGAGGGAGGGAAGTCCACTGAAATAGAGACACAAAAACATTAGAGCAAAATAACCCACCAAACTGTCCGATCAGTAAAAAAATTGTTTTCTATAGTCAACCTACAAATAAACCTACAGAAACTCTCGATAAATATATTGATATACAGTTGTGATATACTAATCTTGATTCTGAATATAGCTAAATATGTAGTGTGTTCTGTTTGTGTGAAGCATGCTACACTCTGCTACTTATAACAGGCGTCCTTTAAAAACAAGAACAACCGGTTTCCATGACAACCACAAAAGGATCTCCATGGCAGCGAGGGAAAACATCCAGCTCATCATCACTACAGCAGAGTTTACTACTAGACTCTGTGCTGCTGCTGCTGCTTTAGTTCGTTTACAGTGTGGTCTTACCGCGGTGAATGAGAAGATGAACCTCAGTGAGAATGTCATTAAGTGCCAGACCTTTCAGAGTTTTGAGCTGCATAATTTCTGTTGAACCTGGTTAAGGACTTTTGAAACGTCATAAACTACAGTGCTTAGCATAAGTGAACACACCCATGCTAAAGTTGACTAAAAAGAGGAATTCCTTAAAAGACACATGCATCCTGTCTTTTAAGGACGAACATTTATTTCTGATACATTATTCATTCACAAAAGAAATTGTTTTTGAAACTTTTTTTTTTCAATTAAGGCATTAAGATCAATATCCAAAAGATGATTTTTTATTCATCTTTTTAGTCAACATTAGCATGGGTGTGTACACTTAAATCAGCAAGTTCTCATCACAATGGTATTCTCATAAATATCCTTAATAAAATAATGGTTTTATTATAAATATCGCTATCAAAAACATTAGCTTCTATAGTAATATACAAATTTGATGTTTGATCAGTGATATTACATGTACAGACCACAAACCTAACAGATACTATATGGAGCATAAACTATGTTTGTGGTCATTTTCCTAGTATGGATTTTATGTTAATTTGTAAATGTGTATATTTTAATATAAATTTTACTTATTAATTATTATTTTTATGTATAGTTTAGTTACTTTGGTGGAAAGGGTATATGTGAGGAAAATACAAATACAAAATTATTATTTGGGCTCTTTGTTAATGCTTTGAAAACGATTTTAAATTTTAAATATATATTAAGATGAATAAACAAATCTAAATTATTATCATTAATAATTATAGAATTCATTTTTTGTGATAAATGTAATTCAAATTTATTTTAATTTTATTTGCTTTTTATTTAAAGCAGGTGCCTTTATCAAAAGCAAAATGGTGACTTTTTTTACCTGATCACATTTCTTATCCTCTCTCTCCTATCTTATCAATAAAAAGTCAGAAAAGGAGAGAGAAAGATAATCTTAATGAATCTTAATGGCTTAATGAAGTCTGCATAAATAAATCTCCAACAGGACTGTTTAAAAAATAAAAAAAAACTAATAATAAAATGTTTGAAATCAAGAATAATATAAAATACGTAAAATATATTTTTTAGTAATATATATATATATATATAAATAATGAAATTAAGAATAATATATACGTATATATATATAAAATTTGTGTGTGCTGTGTATAATTATTTTGTATATAAATACATATGCATTCATGTATATATTTAAGAATTATTTGTACGTAAATACTGCGTATATATAAATACATAATCTATATTATATATATAAATATAAATATTTTATATGTGAATAACACATCATATATACATGCATGTGTGTATATATATATATACAAAATAATTATACACAGCACACACAAATATATTATGTAAACACAAACTTTTATTTTGATTAATCGCAATATAACCGCAATATTATTATTAATCGAAACTTTTATTTCGATTAATCGCAACTAATCTTTGCGAATCCCTAATATGTACAGTATATAATAAAATAAAAATAGATTTTTATCAAGAACAGATGTTATTGCATTTTAAAACCTAAAATAAAACATCCAGTTATTTAATAAAAGCAGATGCTGTCAAAACTGAGATTAAACTTTCTTAATATTGTCTCAAAAAAAAAAAAAAAAGAATAATTATAAAATAAACAACATGAAACTAAAATGAAATTTAATAATAAATAGATCTTATTCAAGTAGAGATAAGAAATGTTATTGGGTAAAAGAAAGTCACCACTCGCTTTAGATCAGCAATAAAAAAGTGCCAAAGAGACCACATTTTTTTTACTCATGTTTTAAGAAAAGACAGGTAATATGCTACAGAAAAGCTTATTAAGGAACCACTGTAGTAAAAAGGATACGGTTGTACGCAGTGGTGAAGTCTTTATTGAGGGCCCAGTCCAGTATGTTGGCGATATCTGATCTAAGAGGATGTCCAGTGCATGTGTACACCGTCTCCTCCGTCACCTTCCCATAGGCCATATGGGTACTCTACACATCGAAACATACAGAACACATTTTACTCAAGAAATTCTTCATGCCAGCAGCAATCCAAATGATAAGAAAACCACAAAATACACACGATACACACCTGTAAAATGTTTAGTGATCGTCTCATGTCTCCTGTTGAGAGCGTCACAATGGCCTTCATGCCATCTGGAGTGATGTCAATGCTATCAGAGAAAAACAGATTTTGAAATATCTATGAATCAATACTAGGGAAGCACAATGTTCGGTTTTATCAGCGTTGTCCTGCGTAAAACGTGTGTTTGTGTGTGAAGAGTTTTTTAATCAAATGGGCCGTAGGGCTGGGTCACTTCAGCCAGGAAGTGTTCAATGTATTGTGTTTTGTGTTCAGGGTCTTTTGAGTGGATCCATCTGATGATGCAATTCTGATAAAAACACTAGAAGGTATTGTCATATTGTCATTTCAATGTTGCTCTATCTACAGATGTCTTGCTTCTAATTACATAAAAATGTAAACAACTAGACTTTTGCATTTTCTGAAGAAAATGTGAGTGAAGATTTCCTCAGAATGCAATAAATTCAACATTAAATTGAATTCCTAAATAACATCCACTTGACCTGGATTTGATGTGATGAGCATCTCACCTCTCCTGCTGGATCACATGCTCTAGTCTGGGGATCATCTGGCTCTGGGACAGGGGGCCGAAACGAAAGCGGGTGCATCGAGACTGTAGCGCAGGTATGATCTTTGAAAGGTAGTTACAGATCAGACAGAAACGTGTGTTCTCTGTGAACTTCTCAATGACTGAGAGAGAGAGAGAGAGAGAGAGAAAAAAATCAGGTGGGGCTCAATGAAATCTACACAAATAAATCTCCAAAGGGACTGCAAAAATAAAATAAAAAAGATGGCCTGGTTTCACAGACAGGGCTTAGATTAAGCCAGGATTAGGCCTCAGTTTAATTAGGACATTTAAGTAACTTTTGTTAAAAAAAAAAAAAAAAAACATTACTGGTGTGAATCTTGAGACTAAATTTTTTGTGGCCTTTGGCTTGCTCAGTTGGGGATATTCAAATTAAATGACCCATCACACCATTGATCAGCTCTACCAAACTTGATTGTCTTTTCATGAATAAACAAACACTGTTATGTTGTCTTGATTGATACTGTGAAGCAGCTTTGATACAGTCTGTATTGAGAAAAGCGCTATAAATATATTTGACTTGACTTGACAAAATAATGGCACTGACATATTTTAAGAAATGTTTTTATCAGAGGATATTCTAAGATATGTAAGTTGCTTTCAGTTAAAACAGCTCAAACATGCAGTTTAGTCTGGGACTAGTCTTAAACTCGGTCTGTGAAACTGGGCAAAACTAGTCTTGCATTTTAAAACCTATAAAAAAAGTTTATAAAAATGTACAAGTTATATATATATTAATCACACCGCTCTCATTCATGTCTCAAAATAAAACACAAATTATTAGGCATTTTTTAAAAAATATCTAAAATGAAGAATAATATAAATAATTAATTTAATAATATTTAAAATCAACAGCATTAAATTAAACTAATAAAAAATGTATCTTAATCTACTAAGATATTCACAAAAGACATTCATACATATAAAACATTAATTTTTTTAATAAAATCAGGATTGTAAAAATGTATCTTAAACTCAAAATATTGTGTTCCAACCAGACTTCTCATTCAGGTCACAGAATAAAATAAAATATATATGTTTTAATAATACAAATATTTTAAATTAATTATATATATATATTTGTATGTATATACACACACACATACATACAAATTATATATATATACACACTTAGATATCCACAACAGAATTTTTTACAGGATCTAAAGCGTTAGACACATCCAAATGCTTTGTCCAAATGAACCTTAAACCCTCTAATATTTGTTCCAATCATAATCCCACTGCACTCATTCATGTCTCACTGTGGACAGTGAAACGGCAGATCCCTATTCTTCTGCCATCGGGCCATTTGGGGGCTCAGCAGGTGAGCTGATGGAGTGGCAGATGGTACGCTACCTCTCCTCAAAGCATTCTGTGCGTCCTGGGTCATAGCATCCGCCTCGTCCAGGATCACCAACTTACAGCCTTTCCTGCAAGGAGCAAACACAAAGAATGATCAGTTCTTTTACAACAACAGTAAACATTTGAATGCAATAAAAGCCAGAAGACCAGCAATTTGGAAACTTGCAACATGAAAATTAAATTCTTACATTGTTGTGCGTGATGAGATTATCATATTCTACAAGTTGTTCATGAATGAGCTGTAAGGGTCGGTACAGTTCTTACTTGAAGATGGTTCGTGTGCTTGCAAAGCTGAGGATCGGCCCCCTCACCACGTCTATGCCACGGTCATCTGATGCATTGAGCTGATGAAGTCAAATGTGTTATAGTTCCCATAAGAAAAGATTTGCAACAAGCATATTTAGCCTTAAACAAAAATTTAAATCACTTTATGTTGTTCCAAACCTCCTTTCTTCTGTTGAATACAAAATCAGATACTTTGAAGAATGTTGACGGTAGCTATTGACTTAAATCTCTTAAAGGCCCATTCACACCAAAAAGGATAACTATATACATGGTAAATGGTAAGGACCATTACGATAACTATATTAGTGTCACACCCACTAAAGATAAGTTCTTTTAGTCCGAGTTCTTTTATTTATGAAGCACATTTAAAAACAGCCACAAGTCCTTGTTGGAGCCATTTAAGTTTGAATCTTTTTTAATGTAACTTAATTGTTGACTTAAACTATGATTTAATATGTTTTTGATGAATTTAAAGGAGACGACTTTTATTTTGTAAGGAAGTGGACAGATTGGAATCAGGTGTGAAGGTGGAGAGAGCACACAGCTTTCAACCACACATAAGCCGTTTCTCAATACCAAGTACGCAAACTTCGGTTCTTCTGCAAATGGAACAGAGCGTACTTGATCGTGTCACTCAGGCTACTCCGGTTATCTCTTTATGTATATTTTAGGCAACAATAAAACGAAATATGTTATATGTTAAGAACGGTTTGACCTAAAAATATACAAATTTTAAATATATCTTGAATGCCCTTGAGGTAAGCAAAAACATATATCAAAAATTAATTTCAAAGTGAACTATCCCTTTAATAGTATGATACAAATGAATACTAAACTGTCATCATAAATTGATGTCTGACTAAAAGAACATCAGAAAAAACTAACAATAGACCTTTTTCCAACTAAATTAAATGGATGATGATATGTTTTTTGTCATTTCGGCAAACATGTGCATTTGGATAACATCTGTAAAATAAAAAAACTTCTACAGTACCTCCAGAACCATGGAGTTGAACTCTTTTTCTTTGTACAGCTGTTTAGCACATGCTAGTATAGTCGAGGTCTTTCCTGTTCCTGGAGGTCCATAGAAGAGCAGATGAGGCAGTCGGTCTTCACTGATGAACTTCTGTACTGTGGAAAAGAAATGAACGTAGACATTTATTAAAATTACATTTCAATCAAAAATGTTCAACAATGTACTGGATGTCCTAGTTTTGTGAACGAAACAAACTGAAATTGAACGCAGATATTGTAAAGTAGTATTACAGTGAAAATCTTTATTTGGAATAGTAATGATAATAATGGCAGAGTGCAAATTACAATCCATACATATCACTGCTTACTTGTGCTCAGGATATCTTGGTGAGAGATGAGATCATCTAATGTTTGTGGCCTGTACTTTTCAACCCTGAAAATCGAAAAATAATATTTTTAATAATGTTTCATCATGTTGTTTAAGTGAAAGCAACTCCAATGGAATTCTCTTACCTTTTCAAAATGAACCATAGATAATGATAATAGCTAACTTATAATTACAGTTAGATATTATTAATAAAGAACTTATTTCAGATATTTAACGTTAGCTTGTTTTGCAGTGAATTGACAGATTCCCTTGAGTAGTCATTGCTTTTCTCCATCAGTTATAATGTCAGCTGTCATACCAAAAACCTGATTTATTCTCAACTATTGAGTTTAAATTATTATTTATAAATTCATCATGGACATGTGCAGAATATGTAAACAAAGCAAACCTGTGCAATGGCGCATATCTCGGCTAAACAATATCTCAAGGAGCATTGACACCTTTTATTTATAATTATCAGCTGATAACAAAAGAGCGAAATTTGTACTACCAAATGCAAATTAAATTACCATGGTAAATTTCTCATCTGCTGCAGTGCTTTACTTGTTGATGCCATTCTCTTGTATTTTTCTCAATCACCCCTTCAATGTGTCTTTGGCGCGTTTTTCCGACTATTCGGAGATTTCCATCCGCGAGCGTCACTTGCCGACAGTCTGTTGACCAATCAGAAGCGCGGTTTAAATGAAGGCGGGATTTAACCAGGAACTGGCTTGCTGTTATTTCATAATAAGAGTTTAGGAGATAATCAAAGTCATCATTCTGCGATGTAAATGGTCAACTTCTTAACGCATCATGTTTATAGGCTACACATTGTATTCCCTAATACGATATTGCAGTAGTTATTGTGAGTAGGTTAGGCTATTTAAGGCTTCTCACAAACTGAAAAAGCACATTAAGCTTTTTTTTCAGGTTTAATTTTTATTCATTTCTGGTCATTTGAGTCAAGTCAAGTTTGGTTTACAGTCTGATACAGTGGTAAGAAATGTAATTTTGCTATGCCCACAGTGTAAATTTAAATTAATAAATAAAAAAAGTTAAATAGTGATACAATAATTTTAAACAAATCAAGCAATACTTGGTAAATGAGTAATAGCCTATTTAAGTTAAAGGCAACATAATACGTTTTTTTGCAACCTGAACAAATAATAACACACACGTTGTGTTGTCATGTAGGCATTATGATTTTTATACATTCCATCACAGAAAACTTTCTGCATTTTTACATTTTCAAAAAAACATCACTATATATGATTTATAAGCTGTTTCCTCAGGACCAAAAAAATGTCACAACAAGGATTTTGATATTGCCATCTTTGTGGAACATTTTGTCAACATAATAGGGTATACATGAACCACAAACACACACACCGACTGCAATTCGTGGTCATTATAACCTTCTATATGCAAAATCAATTTTCACTTTAGCTTGGTCAGTTTATTAGACCAGTCAGTGCAAATCAGCTAAAACCAGCAAACCACTGGTCAAACCTGTTTTTTTTTTTTTTAAACAACGAAACTTTAATATAGCCTACTGTAAAAAGTGAGCCTGTAGGCTATTTTTTTACTGTAAAGTACACTTAAGGGGGCATACTGCCCTAATGTAGGCTACTTGTGTACTTTGTTTATCCAAGTGTATTTCCAATGCAAGTGACAGGCAGTTAAACTATATAGGCTACTTTTATATAAAAAAAATGACCATATAAAACAGTGGTTTGATGGGAAAAGGTTCTCCGAGTTCAAACAGTGAGCTCACTGCATTGATGCTTATCTCGCGAGAACTCTCTCCCCTGCTTGTGTCGGCGGTGCGATGCTGCTGATGCTGTTGCTGTGAATTTGATTGACGCGAACATGTCGGTGTGATGGGGGAGCGCCGGGATGCAGCCGATGATGCTCCAGAAGGGGAATACATGCAGTCAAATCAGACGTTATCGTTAAGAAAGATCACCAATCGTTCTCCTTTATCATCAATGACAAAGATGTCTCAATTTGTGTTGCATTTAACCAGCGCGCAATGGATCTAGCTGATGCCACCGAAGCGAGGATCTGATTTTTATTTTTTCCTTCTTTCCTTCAGTGTATGTGTATCATGGTAGAGTCAAGCTGGAGCATCAAACATAAACTGTGCAACCCTGATGACAACACCGTCAGGATATCAGGATATCAACAATGGAATCGCCTTACACGTAGAGTCTAGTTTTTCATGATCACACCATTAAACGCACTATCTAAAGTGTTTTCTGATCTGATTGAGCGAAAAAAAGTAGCCTGCACATAAGAAAAGGACCACTGCTCACAAATTATGGACGAGGAGAATATGACCAAAAGCGACGAGCATCATCTGAGTTTGCAAAAAGCCTTGCAGCAGTGCGAACTGGTGCAAAACATGATTGACATTAGTATCTCCAGTTTGGAAGGTCTGAGGACCAAATGTGCCACATCCAACGACTTGACACAAAAAGAAATCCGAACGCTGGAGGTAAGCAAGCATCCATTTGCCTGAGCCCAAATGTGAATTTTTTTAACACCCCCCCACCCCCCCACCCCCCATTTCTACAAATGTCACGAGAGCGTATGTGTGCGCGGGTGCATGATGCACATTAAACAATTTTGCATCTTTAAATTTGTTTAAATTAAAGTTGGATCTCGGGGATTGACTGTATATGGCGTGACAAATGAAGAAGCTCGCGCTGCAGTGAGAGGCGCGAGCTTGCGCATTCTGCAGGTGGTGAAGAAGGTGGTTCGTGCGCTCGCGCTGCTAACATGGACACCGAAAGGGGCCTATTGTTGACATTAATTTATATAATCGTTTTTTAAATCATCCGCGTCATCAAAACATTCGTACTTTCAATATAAACAATGCATTGTTTTAAATTATGTTATGTAACAAGAGTTAATGTCCCAAATATTTTCTTCATGATGGCAGTGTAGGCTACTAGTGGTCGACCAAATGTTTTTTTTTTGTTTTTTTTTCCCCAAAGACTCGATATCTAGATCAGGGTGTCCGATAAATAAGCAAATTAGACTTGGGGGAGAGCGAAGAAACACATGTTGTTTAAATAGCCTACCTTTAACTGTTCTTTTTTCTCTTTATGTCACGTGTCTGAAACTTAGCAATGGGTATCGTGGGTTTGCGATTTTTTTAACGATTTCCGGTTAGCCATTGATTCGGTTTCATGCTGACTTAAAGGGATAGTTCACCTTAAAATGTAATTCTTTTTATTACACACCCTCATGTCGTTCTAAACTCGTAAGACAAGACAAGTTCATCTTCGGAACACAAATTAAGATATTTTTGATGAAATCTGAGAGCTTTCTGTCCCTCCGCTGACAAAACTACCACTTTGACGCTTCAGAAAGGTCATAAAGAGATTGTAAAACTAATCCATATGAATAGCTAGAGTGGTTTAGTCCAAATTTATCTAAAGACTCAATCTCTTTATATGATGAACATATTGAATTTAGGATTTTATTCACATTTCAACATTTATCATCAAACATAAACAGAAGCTCAACTGAACCTACTTGAGCCGAGAACAAACAAACCTCATGATAAGTAACACTCAAGGATTAATCACATTGGTTCTTGCACGTCAAGCAAACATGTTTTCAACAACTGATGTGTTAGTTGATGAATGTTTAGTCCTATATGTGAATAAAAGCGTTCATTTGTGTGCGTCTCTCAAACAGGGCTGGGAAACAGCGAAATTAATTGTTGTTTTTGTGCACTTCAATGGTTTAAAATCACTTGATTTTAAACTGCAATACTTTAAAACGCATGCTAATGCTAAGCTTTTGCTAATGAGTGTAACTTCAATAGAAAGGATAGTCCAAAATTTTTACCGGATTAATGGTGTCTACTGTCTACCGGTATATAGTCCACCCCTATATAGGATATATTACGCTGTAGCCACATTGGACCAGCGGTTTGGAAAATGGATGGATGGACGATTCAGCTGCGGACACCATCTTCTGCATGGCGAGAAGCGGGAATTCATTCGGCACGACCGTCACAGTGCATTATGGGTATTCTCTAGCTGTTGATTGTACATGAGTTATTGGTATTGAATGAGTGCACTCGTGCAACGTTCACTGTGGTTTTGGACACCACAAAAATAGTGCCCTTTTTAAGGGTATACGGGGTAATTTTCGAACACAACCCATGTATTTGATTCACTACTGTATAAAGAACTGGTTCTTAAGATACATTTTTTCATTAATCTTCTCCGACTACATTGGCTGCGCAATATGTTTCTGATTTAAACTTCTAGAGTAATGCATTTATGAATCGGATTACAGGTTACGCTCAATATTTTTGTTGTTGGCTTTTCAGCAAAATGTATACAATAAATCTATTAAACAGCAAAAATGTTGCCTAACATAGGAAAAAAAATCAGACGACGGTTTTGAGAGATATTAACACATTTTTTTAAAACACCAGTTTTAAATAATGTGCTTGAAATCAACATTCAAAACCACTGCTAGAGAAAACAGTTGTGCAACTGGACTTGTAACTTGAACCTTATAGTTACAGAGATATAGTCCTTGTGACAACTTGTTTGACACATAGCCTAGGGCACCTGTTTGAATTTCACACTAAACCACATCCAACTGCAATTCTGTGTGATTTGTGGCACAGCTTTCCTCCCAGCAGTCAGTTGTTTGTCTTCTATTGCTCTGTTTCAGTATGTTTAGGCTTCAAATACTTCTTTACATTTGAGATGTAAGAGTCTGAAAAGTGATCCCTGTGTATGCCATACATTACTGTAGGCTAGCCGCTACATATGACACTTACTATCTTGGCTATAGCCAGTCAGTTGTCTTTTATGATCTAGTATTGTTTTATTTTGCGATTTAGGTTTGTGTTTTTTGTGTATGATTATACTTTTAAACATGATTATGTGCTTTTGCATGCTTGCTGGCATTGCATTGATCCTTTTTTTACTCCACCAAATAGTCTGCTTTTCAACAGCTCCAGTATATTTGTGCTCTTTTCACTTGACGTGGGGAAACCCATTTTCCCGTTGGCTGTTGATTGAAGCCGTCACTAGTGTCAGCATGTCACAATGAAGCACTTTGTTTGTTCATGTTGATGGAATAATAATTACAAACATTAGATATTATATGGGGGTTCTTGCTTGTTTACCTGGTGATGGACGTGCATTAGCATCCTCAATTTACCAGCCACCAGTGATGCTCAAAGTGTAATGCCATTTGGTTACATCGATACAGTGACTCTTTAACTGTACATGCTCATCCAGAAATAATAATAATAATTTAAAAAAACTCAGGTTTAAAGGGATTTCCGAGAAAGACTAATGAAATTGGATTTGATCGAGCGCCACAACACACTTGTAGCCAATCAGCAGTAGGGGGGCGTGTCCACTCTTGATAGGGTAGGAGAAAGAGTGAGCAAGAGGGAGATTTGAAGAAAGACTGTAGAAAGAGAGATGGCTAAGAGACATTACAAAAGAGAAAAAGTCAAAAGAATCAGGTGTCCTTCAGACTTAAATGCAGACAGCACCTAAGGGGTGCTTCACTCCAGGGATACTTCACCTCTGAAAAGATGAATGTGTATTTAAAATGGGTCATTTATGTAGAAGAAAAATTAAATGAAATTATTTTGAAATTTTTAAATTCTAAAATAGAAAATGTATTTTTGGCTAATAGATGAAAGACAACAATTCCCAGAATGCACTTGCTTCACTGCCCTAGGAGGCCACGTCTACCGGTAACAGAGCGCTGTAGTTAAACAACAAGTTGTAAAGACATGACCAGAGCAAAGGCAGGAGACACAACTTGCAGTCAGTGAACTCTTTATTGACTTCCAAATAAAGAATATCATCAAAACAAATAAATAAAATAAATAACATAAACAAAACCCACTCAAGGTAACCCTCCTCACGGAGGCCTCTCTCCAGAACTGCTTTTACAGACAAACATACATTCCTTTATACTGAAAGGGTCAACCATTTTACAGTAATAGGGAATTTAAATAATCTTCACATACATAATACATAACTACACTGAAAATGAAAATAATATTCAAAATACATCAACCTTAATTATACAAGGAAAATAATACAAGTATTAAACAAGTGCATTTCTACATACTATGAACATAAACACAATAAAACATGAAACAATAACCCCCTGCTCCCATTGAGAAATGAACTATGCCTACACTACCCAGAATTCTTTGGGATGGCATAAAAGGAGGAACAGGATGGCCGCCCGTTCTCTTAAACACCCACCCCCGGAAACCATGCTGCAGACATGAACTCAGAAGGTTAGTTTTGCAAATGAGGATAAAATTAATGATTTATGTGAACACCAAAATAAAGAAAATAAAGAAATAAATCTTTTGGTGTTTTTTTAATCAGTCTAATGTGCACCTCAGACTAGAAGAAAAAGTTACCAAATAATGAGAAACAAACAATAGTATAAACCAAACAAACACAGTGGCCTACACTGCCATCAGGGGTATAGGACTTTGTCGCACAAGTCTAGGCTACTAGTGAGTCTCGTGATGAGTCTGCGCTAAGATGTGTTTCGAGATCGCCCAAAATGTCCGAGAATCGGCTTTTGCGTTCTACAGTCGCTATTCATTATGTTTACTGTGGTGAGCAGGACGAGTGAGGGCCGCGGGAGAACGAGAATACTGCAGGTTTTCTACTAATACAAAGCTTAATGCTAAATCCTGAAGTATCCCTTTAGTCGTTTTATACTTCTTTTTGGGAATTCCAATTCCATTTCGTCCATTAACTTTTGCCTACGCTGTTGTCTTCTTCTAGCGCTTCTCCCCTTCTTTACTATAGCCTTCGTAACTTTCACCTCCGCTTGTGATTTTTAACACTTTCTCTTCACCCCCTGCACCCTTTCGTTGACCTTTATTTTTGGTTACTAACAGCAAGTCCATACACTTAAGTTTTCCTTTTCCTGCACAAATTTCCTTTTTTTTTTTTTCAAACCATAATACATAAAGGAAGTCAAATGCAGTTGTTTCTACCCTACATGTATGTCACAAAGTATTTTAGGTACTTTCCACTCATTATAGCATTCAAGCATTTTTATATTTAACCATGTATGGCATTACTTTAAAGCAAGCAAAATATAGTACAGTAATATAATACAGTGGGGAGGCCTGAAACCATAATTTAAATTATATAGCCCTATAGGCTATACATCTAGCCTATACATTTGTTTTTATAAGTTGATCATGTATAAACTTGATAGTCTTGAAAGTTTGTTAACATGGGATGTGTACTACATTTGCATGACAGCAAACACAACCAAGAAAATAGCTCTAATCATGTTGTTTCAGTCATACTTCGATATACAAGACAGCAAACTCTATGGATAATAATAATAAAAAAATGTGTGTAGTACTAACCTATGTGGGCTACCTGTCTGTGTATTACATAATAAACTAAAGTAAAGTTTATATATCACATTTTCTGGCTAGTTTACTTTTATAATACGATACTTTCACCCAAACTATGGAGCTAGAATTGTGTCTTTATTAAATACGAGAAAATAAATGATCTGAGTGAAATGTTTCAGAGAAAAAGTTATCGCACTGATAGCAAAAAAGCATTTCATGAGAGAAAAAAAAATATTTGAGAGAAAGAGTTTTCATACCAATAACTAAAAATATTTTGAGAGAAAGTATTTTCTCATAGAACATAAAAAAAATATAAATTTGAAATTTTTACAATTGTTTCTGAGAAAAAAAATCTCTCTCAAAATACTTAGAAAAAACCCCTCAAATATCTAATTTTTGCTATCAGCGTGAAAAAAGTGTTTCTCTCAAAATGCTTTTCTTTGCTCTCGATGCAATTTCTAGCTCTCAAGTCAGGATTTTGCTTTCACTGTGAAAATTGTGTCATGAGCGAGGCCACGTTCCCATTGGTCAGTCGGGTTAGCATCGTCTTGTCTTGGGAGTCGAACTAAATCATTTTTACACCATTGTTCGGTTCAAATCATCCAGCTGCCAGTAAGTTACTGTAAAATTTACAGCAACCCTTTTACAGTGACAGTACCAAAGGTCCAGCTGAAAAAAAGTTTGGGATTCCCCGAGTTAAAGAATTAATCTGTTTTGTTCGCAATATGACGTGATTTGTCATATGACAGGTATTTATTATTCAGTTTTCTTGGATTTGGGTCAGATATTTTTCAGTTCAGAAAGGGTATTAGTTCAGGCAGTGAATTGAAAACTTTGAGAGAAAATGCATTTAAAGGAACATAGGCTTTAATCTTTGCGTTTGATCTGTGACCCACACAGACAACATGCTTTGTTTTAATACAGTAACATTCAGCAAACCGTGATGCCAAGGGAGATCAACCCAACACAACTGAAACTGACCAGACTTCTGAGATGTAGATGGAGATTGTTCAATAAACTGATAAGGCTGAACCGATCAAATAGCTGACACTTATTTACTTATTAGTTTAAAAGGTCAAAATGTGTCTTGATGGCAACACAGTTTTGGACGGCTTGTCAACTGTTATTCTTTGTTTTTGCTATGTGTGTGACATTCATTACCTCTCAGGCTCACTTGTGGATAAAAACACGCTTTGCTCTAGTTTTTACATTTTATAGATTGTAAAAACAAAATCATAGAATTTAAAAAAGGGCAACAGTCAGTTTGCATTACTTGTGAGTTAAATAATGAATTAATTTACAGATTACTAATTCAATGTTTTAGTGAATTTAAGTTGCTTTTTTGCACATCTTTCTTTTAATAATTTGTGCATCCTCTCATATTTTGTAATAATTTCATGTTTAATTTAATGTGTTACTTATGTAATTATTTGTGAAATTTTCTAGCAATTTCTTAGTGAAAATTTCTTCTACACCATTTTTTTCCCAGTGTATATTCACGTGGAAACAAAATACCTTTCTAAACGTGAAAACAAAACCCACAACAACTGTGTGAATAAAACTGTTAAACAGTCAAACAATGCAACCATATTAATTATTCATGCCCCAGTGCATGCTGGGAAGGGAGCCGAACCACAGAAACCTTTTTTTCAGTGTAGACCTATTTAAACTCAAAAATGCATTCATCTAACTTACCTTCTGTGCTTTAAAAGTGATGACAGAAAAAGCATTTTTAGCACTATTTACTGTAGTGCATTTATGCTTTTTGTCTAACAAATAGTTTTGTGAATAGTGCAAAATAGGTCTCTGTTTACTAATGTGTTTTTTTACAGTGCTGCTATTTTTTTATTTTTTTAGCTGTCACATTCTACTCACATCATTCACATGTTTAATATAATTATTGTATGTTATAGATTTCTACCCTTTATTCAACACTGCATCCTTGCTAACCACTGATGCTATTTTAACCATATATATATATATATATATATATATATATATATATATATAATACATAAATGAGAACTGTAAAATGCTATAGAAAATAGTTAGTGTGTCTTGTGAGTTTTTTTGAGTTGTTTATTTCTGAAAGTAACAAAGCTTTAAATGTTGTTTTTATTCCTCCTCGTTTCCCTGCATAGCAGTGACTTCACTGTCTTGGGAAACTTTGTCCAGTTTAGAATATTCATGTTTTTCTAACATGCTTAAAATCAGCTCAAAGAGATCATAAAATATTGAATGAGATTAAGGACAGAAAAAATGCCACTCATTGCATTTAGAGTTTGCTCATGGATTTGCATGTGTGTCATACAACTAATTATACTTCAGTTATATATGATAAAAATTCACAGTTTCCTTGGAATTCGAATATTGATATATCTATGCATATCATTATAATTTATTTTTAAAATTGCATTGCATAATCCGGAAGTCGGCCATTTTGGAGGCACAGAACATAAATAATTCCAATTTGAACTGAACGGACTCGCAAATTTGGATGAATATTTCTGCTGAACAACGGTCGAGTTTTGGTCTGTACTAATCGGTGGCATCGGGAAAATACCTTTCGTGTTCTATAGACTGCCAAAAGTTAAAGAGAAGAGTTTAAAAAACTGATGAAAGAAGGCGTTTGTGGTTGAGAGAAGCACAGCATCTAAAATGATGTCCACACTGTTTATCGCAAGTGTTCAGATCCGATTTGTGAGTCCATGCAGCTCTTGGGCAATACAGCACTGACATTGGCACTGATAGAGGGGTTTGCATCTGCAATAAAGATCTCCTGCTTGATATGTCCTTCTATATGATTTCGCACCTACCACGGATTTTTTTCTGTGTTTTTTTAGTGTAACAATGTGTTCAGTAGTACATTTACAGTGCAGTCCATGCTGTTGTTTACATCCGAGTGCCTCCATAATGGCCGCTCATCCGGGTTACCGCCCAGAGAACGTGACGTCGGTGAAAACCCTCTCCGTAGTTCAAGCGAGGTTCCCAGGTCTCGTCTGTGCCTCGACGCCTCTCAAAAGCTTTGCGCTTTGTTGCTTCTGGTAAGAAACAAAGCCTCAGCTTACAAATTCTGTGCATTTTATCACGCAATTCAAACAATAAATAGCGTTTTTTTTATGTTCTTAAATGTGACGTGACAGATCTCTGTAGCATCTCAGTTCAAGCGGCAGCAGAAAGTCATTGAGTCATTCTTCTTCTTTAATACAAGTTACAGCATGAAAATGCATTAATGAACTTCAAAATGTATGTTGAAAGATACAGTACAACTTATATAAATGTTTAATGTCTCATTTAATCGATAAATCAGTGTTTCAACCGTCAATAAAACTGCTTGTGAAAAATTTCACTTGACGTTGCATTTACCTCAGGTTATCCAAAGTTATCAAGTGTTCACAGTTGGTTTGTTAATTATAAAAAACACTAGAGAGAAGCTTAATTATATATGTATGTTTGAATATGTTATGAAAGCTACCTTATACTTATGCTACTGAGTACAGAGAAACAAACATTTCAGCTTTAAAAAAAAAAATCTGAAAATAAATAGCAACTGAATAAATAATAGGGCTCTGTTTTTCTATTTCAAACTCTAATATTATATTAATTTACCAAATGAGAGGGTTCCTTCATTGTATAGCTTATGGCATTAGTTGGGAGAGATTTCTATTTTTCAAACTTCTGGGAGATATCATTCTGAATAATCGGCTATCATATCGGCGGAGAAATTTAGAGTGCTGCTCCAATTGATCCTTTCTCATTTCCTCCCTCCATCATCCTCCTGCCCTTGAGCTGGAAACTGATCAAAATTAACCATTTTAAAGGCCAATTGCACCCCAAGGAGGCAAGGAAAGCTTCCTGAGGGGTCATGAGCGAGGATACACAGGTGTATCCTTTCCTGTCACCCATTCTCTACTTTTTAATCTAAATAACTTCCCCTTCCTTCTTGCATCAACATCTCTTCTCTTGTGACCACGGGTCACTCACATGAAATCACAGCAATAGCAAACCCAAATGATCGAACCATCCTGTCTATTCCTGATGGATTGTTCGAGAAGCCGTTTCACTCTAAAATACATCATAATGAACAAAAGCCTATTGCAACGCCCATTTCATGCCAACTTTAAAATATTTGTGTAAACATGGTGATATAACATTTTAAATATGGTGTAAATTCTCTAACTTATAAAATACTAAAAATGTTCAAATATGCGTGCTATTTAAAGTCTTTCTTTCTTTGCAGGGTAAACTGGTGAAGTACTTTAGTCGGCAGCTCTCTTGCAAGCGTAAAGTGTCCTTACAGGAGCGGAATGTGGACCTGGATGGATTCCCGCAGCTGGGACATTGGTTCCGCATTGTTAACATGAGGAAAGAGGTCATTGAGGTATGTACAATCCTGTATGTTTTCTCCTCAACCAGTTAAGTACAAACAGGGGAGTGTAATATGACTAAAATCTTATATCACGATAGTCATATAGTCATTTTATAGTCATATACATATAGTCAGATAGTCATCTTATATTGTCATTTTATTTCACTAATAAAGATATAACTTTTTTGCTCTAAATAAGGTTTTTATATCACCAAAAATGTTGGTACTATTGAAATTTCACAACTCTTGTCACCAATTTCAATATCACAAAAAACGAATACTAGCCTATGTAAAAAAACAACAAACAAACAATAAACCTCTCGGTGACCCTTTATTTTGATGGTCCCATTTAGACATTGTACTAACTGTAAGTAACATTGCACCTACATGTCTATAAACTCTCATCAGAGTATTAGTAAAGCATTAGTAGACTCTCTTTGACAAATCTCTGCTGGTTGACAAAATTCAACCGTTAAATCGTGTCTACCCGTACATTGCCCATCCCTAACCCTGTCCCACAGTTGATTTTCCTTGTTCAACTCCGTCATGCAGTCACCTGTCAAGAGAAGTTCAGACTTCATGGATTCAGTTCAGAGTTTGAAAATATCATGGATGGATCCGATTGTGACAAACAGTAATGCTGTCTTTTAGTACAGTGGTCTCAAATCTGCTCCTGGAAGGCCACTGTCATGCAGATCTTTAGCTCAAACCAATGCCAACTCTCCTGCCTTGAAGTTTCTAGTAATCCCGAAGACCTTGATTAGCTGGATCAGGCTTGTTTAATTAGGGTTGGAGCTAAACTCTGCAGGGTATTGTACTGTAGGGAGTTTGAAACCACTGTTTTAGTATGTGCTACCAACACTAAGGTTAGGGTTAGAGGTTAGAATTTGTTCAATGTGTTTTAGACATGACTAACAACATCTTTAGAATCGTCCACAGGGCTACATGATATTCTTCTGCGCTAAATATTGCAGATATATTGCGTAAGAAAATGTCTCTAAATATTTTCCTGACAATTTTACTCCCCTAAATTTCTAAAAACAATTATATTGATTTAATTACACTCTTAAAAATAAAGGTTCCCGTTCTTAAAAGACCCATTTTTTGTCTTAGTGTAAAGAACATTTAAATAATCTAAAGAAACGATTTCCACTATAGAGAACCTTTTGTGCAATGGAAATTTCCATGGATGTTCAAGGAAACTCAACAGTGCTACATTATATAGTTTAATTAGTTAATTCCAAGTTGAGATTGATAATAGGAAATTCTCAGAAAAAGATCTTAATAAAATCTTTATAAAGCTAACAAATTAATCACATTTCAGAGCTGTGAAATGTATTATAAGCTAATACCGGTATGTCTATACAAAGAGAATTAAAAAAAAGAATAGAAAACTAATAGGAAATAAATAGAAAAAGTAGATATTGTACACTAAAGTGAAATTCAGACACGAGTGTATGGAGAGATTATGTATAATTATATGTAAATGTGTCAGTTGGCCAGTGAGAGCATCTTTATGAAGGATCAGGATGCTTTCCCATGCAGTATATTTCTAAATATTTTCCATCTAATGGGAAGAAACATTGTAAACAGAAGGTCTATAACAGAAGATACAGGTTTTTCTCATGTGTCGCTGTCCTTAGTGCTGAAATGTTGGCGCTGTCCATTTTGCTGAAGCCCCCTGCTGATATGGAGGAGGAATTGCAAGTATTTAGAGTGCAACAGTCGGTTTTTGGAATGAAAATGTTCATATTCATTTGTCCTTTTCCAATATCATTCATATTTTTCTCCACAGGGGAACTGACTTTGAACATTAACTTAACATAAACATTTAAAGACCTAAATATTGTGAACTGCAAGTTTTTTTTAAGCCTTTAGCCCTCATAATTTTTATTTATTTGTTTCCGTATATATTATCTACATCTTTAAATCAATAGTTTTATATTATATCATTTGAAGTGCTTCATGGGATTGTTGTTCTTTCTCTCAATAAAGCAGTTTAAGTGCATAGTCTTATTTGCAATTTTGTTCGATTTCAAATTCTTTTTGATTCAAGTTAAAGTTTTTAATGCTTGATTTATGCACTGTAAAAAAATAGGTTCATGATTTGTAATCACAACATTTTTTCTTTTGTCAAATCAACTTAAATAATTTATGTGGTTCAGATAACATAATATTTTGAGTTTATGATGATTAAATCAATCTCGTACAATACAAATTGTATTAACTCATTTTTTTCATTTCAATGAACTTGAATTTTTAAGGTAACCAGGTTACTTAATTTTTTAAGTTAAACCAACACTTTTTTTTTACAGTGTGACTTATAACTCTTAAACAGACTTTTTTAAGATCCCAATGGAAAAAGTGAATGGGGAAAATACTTCTGGAACCAAGGCCATGCATGAGAAGAGTAAATTTGTATGAATTAAAAGCTGGTATTTATTTTACACATCTCCCAAGAAGAAAAAAAAAAAAAGTTGAGTGTTTAATATTTGAATTTTAATGTATGTCAACCTGTAAGAAAAGCACTTAACCTCAGGTTGCTCCAAGGTTGTAAGTTTATTATAATTTACTGTTAAATAACAGCATTAGTAATTGATGTCATGATGTCATGAGTTTTATTAAATAATAAATACATTTCATGATTAATTTACTCAAAAAGAGGTATTATTTCAAATAATTTCCTTGTTCAGATCATACTTGTAAGATAATTTTATCATACTTAAAATATTTTTTAAACAACTCATTTATTATTTTTATTTTCTGTCCATAAATGCCCTCTGTATATTTCTTCTGCAAATTCTCTTTGATTTTCCCATATTTTTTTTTATTATACTATTACATATTTTCAAAGTCTCTAATGCAAAAGCTGAATTTATTTAATATAAGAAAATACAGTAAAAACAGTAATATGGTGAAATATTATTACAATTTAAAATAACGGTTCCCATTTTGATATATTTTAAAATGTAATTTATTTCTGTGATCAAAGCTGAATTTTCAGCATCATTACTCCAGTCTTCAGTGTCACATGACCCTTCAGAAATCACTCTAATACGCTGATTTGCAGCTCAATAATTTTTTTTATTATTATTAATATTGGCAACTGTTTTGCTGCTTAATATTTTTTGTGGAGATGCATTTTTCAGGATACTTTGATGATTAGAAAGTTCAAAAGAACAACATTTATTTAAAATAGAAACATTTTATAACAATGTGAAAGTCTTTACTTTCACTTTTGATCAATTGAATGCATCCACACTGAATAAATCTATTAATGTCTACGTTAATTTAGTATTAACTTTACAAAAAAAACATACTGACCCTGAACTTTTGAATAGTAGTGTAGTATTTTAAACAAATATGGGGTGGTGATGGCGCAGTGGATAAGACACATGCCTTGGGTGTGAGAGACCCGGGTTCGAATCCACTGTGAGACACCAATGTGTCCCTGAGCAAGACACGTAACCCCTAGTTGCTCCAGAGGCGTGCGACCTCTGACATGTATAGCAATTGTAAGTCCCTTTGGATAAAAGCGTCAGCTAAATGAATAAATGTAAATACTATTTTTTGGAAGTTTTATTTCAAATCCATGTGGCTTTTCTTGTGAGGTCAACTGGCGTGTCTCAGACTCGTCTCCATCCATAATCAGGTGTGATGTCTTTGTTGTAGGAGATCTCCCCAGGTGAGCTGACTCTCGAGGCTCTGTTGGAGATGTCTGATGAGCAGGTGTGTGAGGCACTGCTGAAGTTTGGAGCGAGTGATGAAGAATGTGCTCGGCTCAATGCCTCGCTCACATGTCTACGGTCAGCCCACAAATCAGGTGAGTTCACAGGATGCAGCAAAAAATATCACCAGACTGTTCTGAAAGCCTTCACACAGTCCTGAATTACTGACAGTGCTATTAGAAATGTAGTGGTGACGTGGTAATATAACACACATCCATCCATCAATCAGCTTACACTTTATGGCAAAAAGAACAGAAAGGTATTAAAGCACATTGTAGGGAATTACTATAGTAGATTGTTAGAAGGGGGTATTCATAGGTTTGTTCACAGTGTGAGAGAAAAGCTCTACCGGAGAACATCCAGTAGAGGGCAACACAATGCTGAGTTTCATTATTGTGGACTGGGTTGTAAACATATCTTTATGTAACTCGGTGTCATATAATGCATCTGGTTTTACTTAATATGATTCATTTAGTGATATAGAAGGTTGTTTTTGGTTGAAGGTATTTATTTAGTATTTTAGTTTATTATATATAGGTGGGATGGACTGGGGCTTGGGGTCTTTTTAATATTTTGAAGAAAAAAAAGTCTCATAAAGTCTTTGAGACTCTTATGAGATTCTTATGAGACTCTTATAACAGCCGTTTCTGAAATACTCAGACCAGTCCTTCTTGCACCAACAACCATGCCACGTTCAAAGACACGTTTCTTCTCTATTCTGATGCTCAGTTTGACCTTTATCAGATCATCTTGACTGTTGTCTGATTAGATGTTTTTGTTAATAAGCAGTTGAACGGATGTGCCTAGTAAATTGGCTGGTGAGTGTAGTTAATATAGTACTACTATTGATAAAAAAATGAATAGTTGGAAATGATATGCACAGAAATATTTTGGAAATGTAATCATTTTTACCCTATAAAGTTCAAATTTGAAAAATCATTAGTCATAGTAACACAAATTATACATTGAATCTAATTTTCAGCAGTATATTTTTTTGTTGATTGTAAATTTTATTATATTTACAGTATGTTTTCATTGCAGTTAGCTTCAGGGCTGTATGCTACACTCTTAGAAGAAAAGGTTCTATATAGAACCTTAAAAGGTTCTATCAGCACTACGTATTTGGAACCCCTAAAAGGTTCTATCCAGAAGCCTTTTTAAGGGTTCAATAAAAAGAACCCTTTAGGGTTCTTTGTAACCAGGAAAAAGGTTCTACATGGAACCTTTTGGGTTCAGTCATTATCATTTGTTTTGTCCTTTCGGGATTAAATATTTCATATTATTGACAAACATCAAGACCCTAAAATGTATTTATGAATACATGTGTTTCAGGATATGGGGGTTTGAAAATGTATATATTTATATAATTTTATGTAATTATTAATCAATATCACACGAAGAGTGCCATTTAAATTTTTCTCCAAAAATCTGCATGATTAAAATGAGATATTAAGTTACTACAACAGTTTAATAAACAATAATTTAATTACAACTACAAAATGTTGCAGAATAATGTAAAGTATGAATGAATAATAGCCTATAAAGAATGTGCCAAAAGGGTTCTTTCTTGTCATTATAGAACCTTTTTTAGCATAAAAGGTTCTTTGGAGTTGAGTTAAGAACCGTATGCTTCATATATAGAGCCCCAATTGTTCGTTGTGTGTTTGTTTCTACCTCTGGAGGGCAGCAGTGCATTACTATGCTCTCTGAAATACAGCACAGTTTGATAATGGTGTTAGGTAACCTCACACTTTAAATGAACGGAAAGATCTGTCCTCTGCCTCCACAGCTGGAGATGATTGTTCCTGAAAAAGATTGGATTGAAGGAAGGGTTTCCTGCTCTCAGTAAAGTTTAAGATGTCACCAGTGTGTGAAATTAGAAGAGCTTGATTACTGATGCTAAATCCCTTGAAGGACTGGAGTGGAGCCTATAAAACCACATCTTGCACATAATATACACATACAGTTGTGGTCAGAATTATTGGCACTGTTGGTAAATATGGTCAAAGAAGGTTGTGAAAATAAATCTGCATTGTTTATCTTTTTGATCTTTTATTAAAGTTAATTATACTCGTTTTATTAAGTTTTATTAAAGTTAATTATACATTAATTATACTCGTTGGAGTATAATTAATGAATGTGGGGGATTTTTTTTTCTTCTTCTCCAAAACACGTTGGCCACAATTATTAGTACATTCTTAGAGTAAAATTAATTTTTTTAAAATTAATTTTTGGTATGCTTTAGCTTACCTCAAAGGCATCCAGGTGTAGGTGTCTTTGTTTCCACAGTATTTTCAATTTTGATATTTTTAGGTCAAACCGTTCTTGTCTGTCAGTCATATAATGCAGGTCTATGGTCACCACCTCAATTCTTCTGGATTCTGTGTTCAGATTAAACTAAAAAAGAGCTTTTTGGCAGCAGACCCACCACATGGGTCTGGTGTGGATGGGAATAAAAAGAACCCCATGTGTACAATCAAATATATTTAATGTTGTAGGCCTATTTTTCTGCCGGAGATCCTGGACATCTTGTTCAGATACAGGTGTCATGGATTCGATCAAATACCAACAGATCAACCAAAATCAAAACCTGACATAGAAATCTTATATGGAGACATGGTTGGTTCTGCCTTGTCCTTTCCAGTCCCCTGACCCGAACACAACTGAAGAGTAGAGCGTTTCAACATGAAATTAGGATCTGGAGAGATTCTGTATGAAGATTGGTCTCTGACCTCCAAACTCATCAGGCATTATAGGACTCAAAATCTTGGCAAAAGGAGGTTGTAAAAGTATGAAATGAAAGGGTGCCATTCTGGCCAATGTGGATTAGAGAAAAAGCTTTATTTAATGATGAGATTTCCCCCACGTTTTCAGTTGGTTTACTCCGAATGAAACATTACATTTTATATAGGTTAATAAAATGTCTTGAAGGAATTTTACAGGCTTCTTTGTTCGTATTTATCAAGGATCAACTCTGGGAAACTTAAAAATGTCCGTGTTGACCAAGAGAGGGCAGCAAAGCTTTTTCAAGTCTCATAGTATGTTGTGTAATTGTTAGAATAGAAACAAAGGAGAACTATTCTGGCATGTTCTTTTGCAGGTGAATTATATTACACATACTAGAGTGCTTTAAAAGAAAAGTAAACTTGCATTTGAGTGTTTGTTTGCAGGCTTTTCTCTGTCTGTTCAAATTGTGCTGGTATCTTGATTTGAAAAAAGTGTTAAAATGTAATGCAGTTTGTTGTCATTGAATCTCTTTACCAATTCCGTGGTACTCTCTCATTGGATATTGCTTTCCGCCATTGACTCTGTATTTGCTTTGAGTAGCGACAGCGCGGCCGCCCTGGAGTGCCTGGATTTTCTCAAACGTGGATTCCCGCTGTGATAGTGTTCAGACGGCCGATTGCACCGTTGAAAGTGAGATCAGGCTGGATTGCTTTGTTTAAAGACGGGCTTGGAAATGCTTTTAAGATGCTGATAGCTTGTTAAGGACACAGCACGGGCTCCGCAGGGTTCAGCAGAGGTGTCACACAAGGACTATACGGGGGATTCCAGCTGTCACGAGAGTGTGGTGTATAATTTAGAAATCGCACCTCTCTTCATCGCTCTCCATCTCCGTCTGCCACTATACCCTCCTTGTTCTCATCTCTGCTGTGTCTTTATTCAGATTTTGATTCATTTAAATGGATAGTTCACCTAAAAATGAGAATTCTGTCATCATTTAATCACTCTCATGTCATTCCGAAACTACTTGGGACATTGTTTATTCTGTGATCCAAGCTGCTTTTTTCATCCAATGAAAGTGAATGGGGACCAGGGATGTCGAACAAGATTATCAGCGAATAAAGACTTGTATTCTATGTCGGTCGGTCTGTTCCTGCACATAATGATAGTATTCAGAAGACTTAAAGGGATAGTTCACTTTGAAATACATTTTTGGTATGTTTTAGTTTACCTCAAGGGCATCCAAGATGTAGGTGTCTTTGTTTCCACAGTAGTTTCAATTTTGATATTTTTAGGTCAAACCGTTCTTGTCTGTCAGTCATATAATGGAGGTCTATGGTCACCACCTCAAAGAGCATGCACAGAGAAGTCCGAATTAAACAAAATGTAAGTACTGATGGCCTAAGATACGAAACGATCGGTTTGTGTGAGAAAACGAACAGTATTTATATAATTTTTACCTCTTGTTGCGCCCACGCCCTCAGATCGCTTGAACGTGGCTGTGGTTACAAGAGGTAAAAACGATATAAATACTGTTCGTTTTCTCACACAAACCGCTCGTTTCGTGTCTTAGGCCATCAATGTGTACTTACATTTACGAGTCATTAAATCATGTTTAATTTGGACTTCTCTGTGCATGCTCTTTGAGGTGGTGACCATAGACCTCCATTATATGACTGACAGACAAGTACGGTTTGACCTAAAAATATCTAAATTGAAACTACTGTGGAAACAAAGACACCTACATGCTTAAACATACCAAAAATGAATTTCAAAGTGAACTGTCCCTTTAAATATAATATAATACATCAGTCATCAGTCATATGGGCTACTTTTTTGAAGGTTTATTGAGCTTTGGTGACCATCCAGTCTCAGTTTATGAAAGAAAATATGATGTTCGGTTAAACCTTTTCTCTTGTGTTTCCATGTGATTTACCTCGCATTATCTCACGGCTCTCCAGAGAGAGAGAAAAAAAGTAATTTTGTGATTTTGTTCTTGTAGGCAGAGCAAAGCAGCGCAAGGGAATCAATCATCTCTCTTTTGTTTTGTAATACAGTTCAATTCAAATATATATAAAGCAAAGTTCTCCCAAATATATATATATTTTTAAAACATTTATCCACACTGTAATTTTAGGGGGTTGTGACTCTTTCAAGAACAGAATCTGTCGGCTGCGGTGACATTCCCTCGATATACAGGGATGAAATCACTTCTTCTGGCTTGAGGGATTTCTGTCTTATCTTTTAAAAGACATACACCATAGCGAAAGTGGAAAGTCACATCTCAGCCATTTCCCAAGACCTTTCAGTGTGTACCAATTTCACGTTCAGTATGTCAGCATTTCTATATCTACAGTTTATAAAGATCAGGTGTATAATACTGCTCATCTTGCTATTTTATTGACCTCCCATTGTTGGACAGAACTCTCTTCACTGGTCTTCATCAAATTCACTTTTGAATTTTTTTTTTTAAAAAATGTATTACTATAGAGCAGATGTTTGACCAAATCACCATAATTGGCATAAAAACATGTTATTTCCAACATACAGTGCCTAAAATTTCTCCAAATCCACATTGTACAAAATTATCTTACTTGTATGTATTTGCTCCAGATGAGTATGGTGGGTTTTCAAAAGCACTAAATAAATTATTAGTGCAGTTTTTAATCAATACCAAGAGTTAGAAAATGCTATTCACAGTGCCTCGTAGAGATATTTATTCACTTTGAGCATCTCTTGAACATTTAAACATTTTTTTTTGAGACTAAAGAAGAGAGATTGCATACAACTGACAGCCACACGTTTGATTTGAAGGCAGTGCCGGAGGCAACGCTCAGACACTTAAGAGTTAATTAAGCAAAGTAACAAAAGATGAATGCCTTAAAGAGTGTAATTCTGTTCAAATGTGTTATCTTGAGTCAGTTAGCATGCTGGTAAGTCACATTCGGGATTCTAATTGTGTCCTTGTTTTACCCACAATCCTCCCCTGCAGGTTTTCTCTGTATAAATGCTGCTTATCATCCATATTAGTGTGTAATTAGAATGTATGTTTTTAAATACCCACAAAAACAGTCATTCAAACAGCTCTATAATCTGTTTTTCAGAAGTCATTGCCACATATATTCACCCAAAAGTGTTTTCGTAAAAGAAACGCACAAGAATTTATATAAACCATGATGTTCTTACTTCTCATTATTATTGGCTTTAAACAAATATCCAAGGTTTAATGCAATTTAAGCTCTGTCAGCAGCATCTTTCCACGATGTTTGCAATCATTTCAACTCTTCCCTCATGTCATAAAAACAAAAGAAAATGTGTGTCCAGGAATTACTTAAAATGGGATGTTCCAAATGATCAGAAAAATTCCATTTAGAATGTTAGAAGTTTTGGTAACACTTTAGTTTAGGGTCCAGTTCTCACTATTAGTTGCGTATTAGCATGTATATTATGGATATTGGCGGTTTATTAGTTGCTTATTACTTATAAAGCATATTAATGCCTTATTCTGCATGACCATATACTTATACCTTACTAACTACATTGTAATGGATTTTTGTAATTTGAACAGTGTTTTACTGTATGCACAGTATAATACTGTTAAATGCACCAACAGTATAATACTGTAAATAGCCAAGGATTATGGGAAAATATCTGTTTACTACTGTAATTATTTTCTACTGTAAATCGTAAAAAAAATACGTAATAGGAAATCAATTCTAATACTGTAAATAAAAATACAGTAGCTAAATGATTATATATATATATACAGTGTTATTCCTGTAAATTAAAATATGGTACTTGTTATGTAAATGAAAAATACAGTACTCTTACTGTAAATATAAATACTGTATATAATTGTATAACTGTAAATGAAATTACAGTACTGATACTGTAAACACTGTTACAGTAAATTACTGGCATCAGCTGCCAGTAAGTTACTGTAAAATTTACAGCAACCTTTTTACAGTGAAATAAGCGAGATTTATACTAACTTTAAATAGATTTGGGCCTAAACTGAATGTGTGACTGAATTTTTGAAGTAGGAAAAGAAGTTGTCAGTAGAGCTTACTGTATACCGGTCAAAGTTTTTAATGTTTTTGAAAGAAGTCTCTTATATATTCACAGACTCTGTATTTATTTGATCAAAAACACAATAAAATAATGTAAAATAACTGTTTTCTATTCAAATATATTTTAAAATGTAATTTATTCCTGTGATGCAAATCTAAATTTTCAGCATCATTTCTCCAGTCTTCATGTCACATGATCCTTCAGAAATTATTTTAATATTCTGATGTGCTGCATTTCGTATTATTATCAATGTTAAAACTGATGTGCTGCTTAAGATTTTTGTGGAAACTGTGATGTATTTTTTCATCTGGATACTTTGAGTAGAACGTTCAAAAGAAGTATTTACTTGAAATGTTTACAGGGTTTCCGCGGGGCATTAAAAAGCATTAAAAGTCATTAAATGGATTTTGCGAAAATTAAGGCCTTAAAAGGCATTAAAAAGCATTAAATTTGATTCTTACAGGCATTAAATTTTTTTATAGTTTTGAAGAGAATTTTATACAAATTTATTTGAATATAGCCTTCATAATTAATAATTTGTATTTTAAGCTTCCGGTTCGGTACGCATACAAACCGAACGATTGCTTGGACAATTTTTCCTGCCAGCAAAATTCGTGCTGACGCGGCCAACACAACGTTGCGCAACATCAAATGGCAAGCGTAATGAAAGCAGAACGAAACTGCGCTTCTCGTTATGTGCTTCACGGATCGTTTATCAGTTCGGACCAGCAACATCTATGCAGCGCGAGCCGATCTCGATCAAGCAACACTGTTACTTCACAGCGCTAAGAGATCCGGTAAAGAAAACATTTGAATTCGCCACTGAGGTAATAACATCGCTGCGAGATCTAGTGAGAAGCGTTCACATTTCTCCGTTATTAACCGTAGATCTCTATTAGATCAAACAGCGCTGTCATGGAAACAGGAGAAACATTGTGCCGTGAATGAACTAGTACTTTACGTCCACAGACCAGCAACATTCACCATGGATTTAATATAGACCATTTCACAAGATGTAAACAACACTGGTCCAGAAGCACTTCCTGTTTCAGTTTGTAACTGTTTTCTTTATTTCACATGTAAAGAAAGCATCTTAAAGATGTTTGTTTAACTTTTTGATTCAGTTTTAAATGTTCTGTTGGTTGTATTTTATCCCAGCTTTTATGTAGTGTTAAAAAACTGAAACAGGAAGTGCTTCTGGACCAGTGTTGTTTACATCTTGTGAAATGGTCTATAGTAACACTAACTGGAACCAGTTTGGCTAGAATGGTGAAATGCTTTCAAGTACTTCACACATCTTTTTCCAGCACTTCAAAATTCAAATATTATATAAATAAATATATATTTAAATGTTATTTTTAACGTGATGACCAAAACATTATTTGTTCATCCTTCAAAGATGACCCCCATTTATAAACCTGAAAGTTTCAAGATCTAGGAAAACTCACACTTATTTAAAAATATTTTTTCTTTAAACAAATAGTAAATTTCTCTGGCATTTCTTTCTTTTTGCTGTATCGAAAATGTACCGAACCGTGACTTTAAAACCGAGGTACGTACCGAACCGTGATTTTTGTGTACCGTTACACCCCTAATATATATATATATATATATATCCGTGGTTAGTCATGGGTCGTGTATGGCATTATTTTTTTTTAAATGGCATTAAAAAGGCATTAAAAAGGCATTAAATTTCATTTGAAGATACCTGCAGAAACCCTGGTTTAAATCTTTTGTATACAGTATATGTTTTACTGTTGCTTTTGATCAATTTAATGCATCCTTGCTAAATAAAATGTATTAATCTTAAAAAAAAATCTTAACCCCTAAATTTTGAATGATATTGTGAAGTGTAACACATCAAATGCTGTTCATATGCATCTAAAACAAAGAAGTACACAGTTCCTCTTGATTTAAAGGCTGTATTATGTTTGGCTGAAGAGACTTAAAATTAAAAATATTTCAAATATTGTTTTGATTTGATACTTTAGTCATTCCTGTCTGTCAGGATTCTGCCGACTCTGGAGGGGTTGAGAGCCTTTATAATTAGCCTTGTCTTGACACAAATATCACTGCTAAGTCATATACATAGTCATCGTGTAATGCAGTCAAAGTCATATTGCTTTATTATTAGAGCAGAACCTAATTAACGGCATTGGAAAATGATAATGTATGGGCAAACCGCGGGGGTGACGAGTCGTCTTGACACCTCTCATGAGTTGTTTTGTGACATTAATGTCAGTATCTTCGACTTGTGATAATGGCATTGCTAATCGAGATGCTAATAGAAGTATCCATGTGTCCTTTTGTAGCAGTTGCATAAGGCACTGTTGCTAGGCAATGGTAACTTGTGACTGCAAATGTATTGTTTGAAAAATGTTGACATGTTTTCATTAGGATTTACTGCATGGATTATTATTGGTTGACGTTTTGTGTTCTGTAGCCTGGACATTATGTCATTAGTGGTGTTATAAGGCTCATAGTTAGGTATTTGGACCAACCTTTAACCTTAAAGGAACACTCCGACTTTTTGGGACTTTAGCCTATTCACCTTACCCCCCAGAGTTAGATAAGTCCATACATACCTTTTTCATCTCCGTGCGTGCTATAAGTCTGTTTGACGCACCCACCGCTAGCCTAGCTTAGCACAAAGACTCGATGTGACTGGTTGCAGCTTTCATACTGATCCAAATGAGTGACAAAATAACGCAAACGTTTTCCTATTTACATGTTGTGATTTGTATAGTCACATAATGTACAAATAACAAAGTCAAATGAGACACAGACATCTTTTAACCGTATAAAACCTGGGAACTATTCTCTGAAGGCGAAGCACTGCTACTTTGACGGCGTAATAACCGCATCACCGGAGACACGCCGTGGTGAGGAGCGGAGAGTTCGCTCGGTGTTTGGGTAGCTAATAGAGTCAGCAATTTATAAATAGTAAAAGCGTAGTTTAGAGTCATGGGTTTTCGCTCTATTGTAAATAGCTGCGACTGTAAACAGGGGAGGTAATACCATGTTTCACAGAATTCCAACTAAAAACGCTGACTGGATGAAGAAATGGCTAACTTACTCTGGATATTTATCCAAACACACCTAAGATTATCAAGGGACATTATGTTTGCTCGGTACATTTCAATGAGGACGACTATTTTGAAAAAATGGAATTTGCCACACGGACCATAATGTGCTAAAGGATACGGCCATCCCATCGATAGCACAGACAGGACAAGATCACCTGCGGCTGAAGTGTTCCGTTATGTTTTTAGATGACCTACTGTAACAGTGCCTTTAGCCAGATCTAATGTAACGTTAGTGACACTATTATATGATTAGGGTATGAATATGTTTTTATCTTGATGCGGTGCGGACGCGCTTGGGAAAAAAAAAACGAGCGCGTTTACCGCGTTGAACTTGCACCCTGCGCGCGGCGCGCCTAGTAGCCTAAATTTGAAATAACCATGGAAATAACGAACTTGAGCGTGCAAAAGGGTACGATAGGCTGTGAGTTCATTGTGCAAAAACAATTTGTGCTATTACTTTCCCCTTATTCTATCCTATAGTAATGCAATACTGTATATTATATAGGCAAATGTATTTACTGTTGAATACATTTGGTTCAGCTAATAAATTGCATTTAAAATATATTGATTCCTGTAATATTAATTATTTATTCATGTGATATTTATAAATCTGGGTGCGTTTTTGGTTGGAAATCAATGAAACATGGTACTGTATTACCTGGTCTCCCCTGTTTATTCTCACAGCTCATACAATAAAGCAAACACCCATGATAAACCTTGCTTTTCTATCTAACGTTAGAACACACTGAGCGAAGCGAACTCTCTGCTCCTCGTCACGGTGCGTCTCAGGTGATTGTTATCACTCTGCCCAAGTAGCAGTGCTTCCCCTTCAGAAAATATAGTATTTATACGGTCAAAAGATGTCTGTGTCTCATGTGGCCTTGATATTTGCACACTCTGTGACTATACAAACCACAACATGTAAATAGGAAAACGTTTGCGTTATTTTGTCACTCATTTGGATTAGTATGAAAGCTGCAACCATTCACATCCAGTCTTTGTGCTAAGCTAGGCTAGCGGTGGGTGCGTCAAACAGACTTATAGCACGCACGGAGATGAAAAAGGTATTTATGGACTTATCTAACTCTGGGGGGTAAGGTGAATAGGCTAAAGTCCCAAAAAGTCGGAGTGTTCCTTTAAGTAAGCAATTTGGTCATGTGCCTCATCACACACTGTTTGTGCTACAGACCTCAATGGAATTTTAACTTTGATATATTAGCACTTTAAGCAATGATTTAGACCCGGTAGGTGATGAAACAGTCAAAAAAATCCTATAGATTTGCATATCTTTATAAACGACCATGCAGAATACCATAGCAACTGCATAGCAATACAGTATGTTAACAACCACTCAAAACACCTTAGCAACCTCATAGCGATATCTTGTCAAACTCCCAGAACACACTAGCCTTGTGGCATCAAGTTTTGCACATGAGAGGAGTTGATTTGTAACTCAGAAATGCAATTAATCAGGAACAACGTTTTTAACTCTAACCAACACACGTCTTCAAGTGATATTAATTATGTAGGATTAAGTCTTTAACAATTGTTGCTTGCTTTAATAAGGCATTCATCATCTCATTCTCAGGAGAAGAAACACTGAGGAATTATTGATAGCTCTTGACACAATACTGCATAACAGACAGATTCATTCGCACCTTTCTGTAGCAAGACAGGTGAATCTTGAGGTTGAAAATTGACGACAGACACAACTACCATGGGGTGGTGAGATGAGGATGCTTAGAAAAATACATATAACATCTTTTTTTTTTCTGGAGAGCAAACAGTTCTTTAACAATCTTTGTACTCATTTCAGGGTGTTACTACCCTTATTCTCACTTATTAACTACTGCTTTTACCTTAATAAACTCCTAATTACTGCTTATTAATAGTAAGTAAGGTAGTTGTATAGGATTAAGGGATGTAGAATATGCTCATGCAAAATAAGGCATTATTATGTGCTTTATAAATACTAACAAACAGCTAATATCCTAGTATGTATATGCTTGCTATTAAGCAACTAGTTAAAAGTGAGAATTGGTCCCTAAACTAAAGTGTTACCCTTCTTTTAAACTAAAAATGAGAAAGTATATTTTTGATGTACTTCTTAGAAATTTTTTAAGTATAAGTTTTGCACTTAAAGGAGTAGTTCACTTTTAAAAAAACTTTTGCTGATAATTTACTCACCCCCATGTCATCAAGATATCCACGTCTTTCTTTCTTCAGTCGAAAAGAAATGAAGGTTTTTGATGAAAACATTCCAGGATTTTCTCCATATAATGGACTTCAATGGGAACCAAATGGTTCAAGGTCCAAATAAGAGTTTCATTGCAGCTTCAAAGGGCTTTAAATGATTCCAGACGATGAATAAGGGTCTTATCTAGCGAAACGATCGCTTATTTAAAAAATAAATAAAGTTGAAGTTTTATAAGCTCAAATGCTCGCCTTGCTCTGTTCTGTGATGCGCGTTCGTGACTCTCTTGTTCGAACTCGTTCATCAAAAAGAACGAATCTTTTTCCGAGTCATTTGGTTTATTCAACGAACGGAATGACTCGAAAAAATATTAGTTCATTTCATTTCGAACAGGAGAGTCACGAAAAGTGCAAGATGAGCATTTGTCATCTGGTGTTGTTTAAAGCCCTTTGAAGCTGCACTGAAACTCTCATTTGGACCTTGAACCATTTGGTACCCATTGAAGTCCATTATGTGGTGAAAAATCCCGGAATGTTTTTATCAAAACCTTAATTTCTTTTCGACTGAAGAAAGAAAAACACTACTCATTTAAGTATACTTGACTTATAGTAACAGAAAAGTCTAAATATATTTGGCCTATAGTTGTACTCTTTTAAATTCAAAATTTTAAAGATTTAAAATCTTTTAAATTGTCACTGACCCCAAACATACTGTAGTAAAGTAAAGTAAAGAATATCCGGTTAGTACTTGGTGTACAAGTGATGACCCTGGTGTAGTTTGTTTAAAAAGCATTTTTTTAAAAGTTATTTTTCTGGCTGACCACGTCACATGATTTTGTAGGAGTTTCCCTTTCAGAAGCAAAATGAATGGGAGAAGAGTATTTTAATGAATCTTGCAAGGTTTGCAGTAGTCAGTTTGGCTTTTTTACACCCCAAAAAAGCATGTCTTAACCCATTTTGCGCCTGACATGGCACTGAATTTGCTCATTGTAACTCGATAGATCGCTTGTTTTTTTTTTTTTTTAATAGCGGCTGCATGCTAACTTGCCCTGTTTAGTAAATCTGGCCCAATCTCTTCAACTTCATTCTAAGTCCATATATTGTCATTTCTGGTCAATGTCACACTTTTAAAATTAACTACACATTTAGGGTAATTGTTGTTTGTTTGTCACTCCTTAGAAATCGCACTGAAAGAAGGAGAAAGAAGTCGTTTAATGATCCTTCGAGGCTATATATGCAAAGTCTCAGCACTTGTCAGCTGAGTAACTGGTCATTGATTTCTCAATCGCGCACGCAACTAGACACGGCAAACTTCACACATCTCCCAGCGGGGTCAAGTGGTGTCCATGCCTGAAACTTTGAAACTTCGAGTAGCTTGTTTGTCATCTCTTTGCTGTAATTAAAAATGCTCATTTGAGCTTCTTCCAGGCCATGGGGTGGACTGAGAAGTGCCCTTCAGCTGTGCCCACTGGACCCCTCCTTACGAGTAGCAAACACTTATCTCCCATCATGCTCAAAGAGTGGGAGTGTGTCCCCTAGAGCGAGCGTGTCTTGTAGGGAGGTTGGGGGGTTGTGAAGAGCCCTTGGACTCATTTGTGCACAGTGAACTGTGACCGCTGAGCCGCGGTCCAGGTACAAACCACAAGAGGGAAGCTCCTGTAATGATGTTTGTGTGTGGAGTTGGTGGATTGTGGGTTCAAAGCAATTACTGGTTAACAGTCTTTGACGGAAAGAGAACATTTTTTGACTTTTCCCCCAGAAAGGGGGATTTTATTTTATAAACCATAACTTTTAAAGCTATATAGTTTTGCAATGTGGCCTAAAGATGACTACATTTACCCTGACATCCATGCATTCAAATCCGCCTTGTGATATTTTCTGACTTTATTCTTTATTAATAAAATGTAGGCAAAAAAATCCCCACCCTCAATATTTAGTTGAAATCACAGTTACAGATTTAAAGTGAATAAAACTGAAGCCTAAAGGTGTAGTCATCATGTGTCTGTTGTTCAGGGAATTTTCATGGATAAAATAGTCATTTCTATAGGAATCTTACAATTACAAATTGATTTTACAATTCTAAATGACATACTGTATATTTCAGAAAAAAAATATAATAAGAATCCGGTAACAATTTAATTAATGCCTTTATAATGCATTATAAAGGTATTTATAATGCATTTAATATTTTCATAAATAATGGTAACCAAAGTTTGACTGATTAAGGATTATTGAATCTGTTTTAAGTCTTTGTAAACTGATTATTGTGTTATATAATGTATCAAAACTGTGATTACAATTAATCATGAGAACATCCAATGCATTTTGAGGTGCATAATTAATGCATTAAAATACTTTTATAATACATAATTCCACTATTTGACTTTAATTACAGATTTTTGTGAATATTTTGAATGAAAGACTCATACTTACCAAGGGTGCCAATATTTGTGGAGCTCAATGAAATTGCGGCAAAGTTAACGTGCGTTTTGGGAACACATCATTTAATAAGGTGCAGAATTAAAACAATTTGCTTGCATGAAAAATTGAACCACTTTTACAATTAACCTGTTAGGCGATTTTGAAAAAGAGTTGATTTCATCGTACGGGTTTCCATCCATCTTCTTGTCGTTCAGCTATTCTAAATAAAGGCACCATCAATCAAATCCCGGCAGCCTTGCTGCTCTCCCGGAGTCGGAAACGTTTTCTTCAGCTCACTTACTTTTCATTCTCCTGAAAATACACATGCTCAGAAAATGGGTTAACCTGAAAAAACCCCACAGACTCAAGAGTTTAGACATCTTTAATGTTTTCTGTTTGTTCGCTGTAATGCAGAGTTTAACGTCAATGCACTGAAATTTACGTCAACACCACATTATTTTTGAGAGAAAGAGAAAGTTGGAGATTGTGAAAAACAGGAAATGATGGATGATGGTCAATCATCCTCTGGAACAAAAGGTGGATCACTAATAGATCAAGTTGACTGTGAGCTTTGTGTTTGTGTCATCTTTCGTTCTGCTATATTAATGGTGTTGGTGATTCTATTATGAATGGAATTTGCTTTAAGATTCAAAGAGGGTTAAATATAAGATTAATTTGCTCTTAACATAACTAAGGACTAATATAAAGGAATCTGATTAATGTTATAATGACGTTAAACTCTGGAACTACGCGCCATCATGGAGCTGCCCCTGTTCAAGGCCAGGTTGAAGCACCATCTTTTTAGATCAGCTTTTGACACTGGACTGACAGCTGATTAGCAAAATGATTTTATAGAAGTGGTGTTTTTTTTTTTTTCTGTCTTTTCTGTATTGTGTTTAACCCTTGTGCTGCATTAGATTTTTAACACCGTTGAGTGCATTAAGGACCAAAAATGGCCACATATTAAACATTGCCTAAAAATTATATATTATTATTATTTTCCACTTTTACCAAGTTAAATCTTTTAACCAGCATCAGTCCTCATCATAACTACCAAAAATGTATTCAATTTCAGGATTTTAACCCTTTAATTACCAGTTTTGTTTGAGAAACCATCGATTTGTATAAGAGGAAAAAACACAAAAATTCAATTATTTTCAATAAACTAAATGCAAAGAGAAAACTTTAGATTTGGATTATCACAGTCCCACTTTGCAAAAAATCCCACTTAGCGCGTTAGAGACCAAAAATGGCCACCTATTAAACATTGCCTATTGCCTAAAATAAGGTGCATTTCCACCCATAGGGAATAAATATGTAGTGGCGTCATCTGATGGAATACACTATATAATGCAAATATAATGCTTTTGCTTCAAAATGAAAGGATGTTTGTGCAAAAATCATGTTTCATGTATTACCGACAGCCTCAGATTTAAACAACGTTTTAATGGGTTTCAATGGGCCATTTTTGGTCTTTATGGTGCTGAGTGTTACTATTTGATCTACACAGTGTGTGTTATACATATTTTGCAAAATGGGATCACATTTTTTACATGTATCCAAAAAGTCACAATTTTGCCAAATTTCATACCATTTGCATTAAAACAGCCAAAATGGTCAAAGAAATTAAACTGCAAAAGACCAAAAATGTCCCTAATGCAGCATAAGGGTTAATGTTGTTGTTTTTTTTCTTTTTCTCTGTCCAGCGCTTTGATCAACTCATGGTTGTTGTAAAGCGCTATATAAATAAAAAATTGATTGATTGATTGATAATCTCAGATGGGATCATTTCTTAATTGCTTTAGTATTGGTTTTAGAGAGGGGCCATAGAGAAATCAAATGAGTGTTGACTTGAATGTATTAATGAATATGCATTGTTTTTGTTTTTCAAGAACAACTCGAGGAGGACCAATTACACAGTAACGGAGGTGAGGCACCGTCAGTTTCGTCTGTTGTCGTTGTAGTGTTTGCGTATCAGTCAACTTCAGTACTCTACATTCAGAATCACTTTGCTCTCAATCACACGTATCCTTTCATCTCTCTGTCTGTTTGTCATGATAGATGCAGTCTGAGTCTCTTCACTGTTGACATCCTTCATCTGGCACTTGGTATCAAACTCATCTTCTCTTCTCTTCTCTTCTCTTCTCTTCTCTTCTCTTCTCTTCTCTTCTCTTCTCTTCTCATCTCTTCTCTTCTCTTCTTTTCTCTTCTGTCATTTCATGCTGTCTCATCTCTTTCTGTTTGTCTGAAAAGGTTTACGAAGTCTTTTTTTATTGATTAATTTTCAAAGTTATTTAGGTAAACACTTGGACTATATATTTTTTATGAAGTACAAACTGATTCATATTCAAATTAATTCAAATTATTTTGAGTACATATTATGTAAAATAGATATATATTTTACAGATTTTTTATCAAGTTCAGTTTATTCGTTGAAACTGATTAATTTTCAAATGAATGATATTAGTAAATATGAAGTGAAAATAAGTATTCACTTTACAGATTTATTTTTTGTCAATTTAGTTCAATTTATTTGTTTAAATTGATTCATTTTCAAATTATTTTAGTAAATATTAATTTTACATTTTTTATTAAGTAAAATGTATTTGTTCAGATATTTTTTGTCATATTATTTGTGTAAATAAATAAATATTTATTTTACAGATTTGTTAAATAAATTTTAATTTATGTTCAAATTGATTTTTTCAAATAATTATTTTATTAAATATTATTTAAAAATAAATTAATTTGTGTCAATTCACTTTCTTCTCTAAGATATCGGCTTTAGGCATATAACATTTTTTTTGCCTCATCTCATCTTTTTTCTTCTCTTGTCATCTCATGTAACCTCAACTCACCTCTTCCCTTCTCTTCTTCTTATTTCATCACCTATTTACTTTTCTTATTACTTGTCATCTTATCTCATTTCTTCTTCTCCAGTGTTTCTTCTCTGATTTACCTGTTCCTCTTTATTCTGGCCAGTACAAACCTCCAACTCTCACACTGTGTGTCCACAGCATCCAAGCAGGACTGGTCCATTCAGTGGCCCACGTCTGAGTCGGGTAAAGAGAACACCCCAGTGGGGCCGTCGGACCCCAGTCAATGGGTCCGTCTCCAGCTCTCCCAGAGCCCCAAATTGCACTCGCGCTATAGCCAGCACTTGTGCCAGAGCCCCCAGGCCCTGGCGCCCCCCTTTTACTCCCCTCACCTGCACTCAGACCGGCTGACCGTAGACCCTCACTCCGGCCTCTTCCCCTCGCCTCTGGATACGGGACATCACTCTCTCCCTCCTTCCCCCAGACAGAGGCACTTTGCCCATACTCCTCCACGGACTCCCTTAGTAGTGAACACCATGACCCCTCCAGGGACGCCGCAGGTCAGGCGCAGGAATAAACTGAAGGCCCCCGGAACCCCCCCGCCCGCCAGCCGGAAGCTCATCCACCTTCTGCCGGGGTTCACGGCTCTGCACCGCAGCAAATCCCACGAGTTCCAGCTGGGGAACAGAATAGATGACGCACAGACACCCAGGTGAGTCACACTACATTATACAGCGTTCAGCGTAATGCATTGTAAACGTTGATTTGCCATGTTCGTCTCTAGCTCAGCAAAATCAAGCGAGCTGCTTACGCATTTTAAGGCATCATAAATATGCTTTTGATGCAAAAGCCAAAAGTTTGGAAGCAAAATTAGGCTTCATTTCTAAAATGCATCGCTCACTGCTCATGTAAATCCTCACAGTTACAATCCCAGAATGCACTGATTAATTAATCAGCATATATATAATTTTATTTCATAAAAAATATATGCAATTCCTCCATCTTGAATAAAAGTCAAGCTTAGTGCAATGAATTCTAAGATTGCTATATATATATATATTAATGAAACACTAATAAAACATTAGTTCTGTGTAATAAAACTAATACTATAAAAAAAAATTGTTACTTGTAATAAAACAAAATGTAAAAATGCTTAAGATAAACTAAAATAAAATAAGAAAGTATATCTAGGAAACAAGCAATTTAGAAATAAATGAACTAAAAAACTGAAAAAAATAAATAAACTAAATAATATGAATACAAATAAAATAGTAAAAATACTTAAGATAAACTAAAATAAATGTAAAAATACTTAAGATAAACTAAAATAAAATAAGAAATTATATCTAGGAAACAAGCAATTTAGAAATAAATTAACTAAAAAACTGAAAAAAATAAATAAACTAAATAATATGAATAAAAATAAAATAGTAAAAATACTTAAGATAAACTAAAATAAATGTAAAAATACTTAAGATAAACTAAAATAAAATAAAAAATATATCTAGGAAACAAGAAATTTAGAAACAAATTAACTAAAAAACTGAAAAAAATAAATAAACTAAATAATATGAATACAAATAAAATAGTAAAAATACTTAAGATAAACTAAAATAAATGTAAAAATACTTAAGATAAACTAAAATAAAATAAGAAATTATATCTAGGAAACAAGCAATTTAGAAATAAATTAACTAAAAAACTGAAAAAATAAATAAACTAAATAATATGAATAAAAATAAAATAGTATATCAATGATACTAAAATAACACTTGATTCAAACTGTATTTGTGTATTTTATTTTACTTTTTAGAGTATCATGATAATGGCAAACTATTTTGGAAAAATCTGAAAGCAACAGTCTCCTTGACGCTGTTTTTTTTTGTGTGCATGAATAATCAGTTTAGAGCGTAACGTATGAGGTTTCATGATGCACAAGTGCCTTGTGTTGTCTTGCGAGAGAGAAATAGAAGAATAGAGAGACGTTTCTTCCTAGCTTAGATCAGTAAACTGGATTAAATGGCATTAGATCAGTGATTACCAGTCCCCCTGCTCTGATGTGATCCAGACCCTTTCCATACCCCTTTAATAAGGGCCTGGACGCTGAGAATGCCAGCAAATAGGGAAATCCAATCAGGACAAAGCTTTTCCGATACCTCCACTAGACCTGATTTGGGATTTGTATTGTTCATTTGAGACTTGAGCAGAGGATAGTTTGTGAACAGGCACTGATATGTTTGCGCAAGGAGGTAGTTGTGTTATATAATAAACCCTTTTGTCATGAAACCATATATTTAGGCATGAACATGCATGGCATAGCAAAAAGTCCAAGCATATTTCACTATCAAGGCCCATTGCTGGATTTTAATGTATGACCAGCACTGGAATTCATTCATGTCAGCTAATCAGCTCATCAGTTGTGAATTCAGATCTACTACATTTTAGCCTCGGGTCAAAGGTGAGAACATTTTCTTGATCTAGTTTTCCAGCATTCTTGGTCTTATGTATAAACTAAAAATGTTTTGGTTTGTGAAATATCATGTAAAAAGCATCACTAATACATTTACATCGGTTGCCCCTGTTAAGATGTAGATGTTGGGCGTTTGTGTGGAAAATAGTGGATGCCAAATTACTTTTGCTGTCTGAACAGTTAAAAGGAAGTACAATGTATTTATATAGCACTTTACAAAAATACAATGTACAAAATACTTTAATAACACAATCATTAAGAAAACATTCATGAATAGCTATACACAAGCAAAATGTAAGATATAAAATATCCAAAACACACAAAAATACATCGTATTAAAGCATCTCTGTACAAATAAGTTTAAATGACATTTAAAAACAGACACACATTCAGTAGATCCAATATCCAGTGGCAAACTATTCCATAACTTTGCCCTTACTGAAAATCTCCTTTTGCTTTTCTCGGAACAGCCAGAAATTAGTTTAAAGAAGATCTAAGACATCTCTTTGTTTCGTAAGGTCAAAAGCTCAGGCACCAAACCATTTAATGCTTTGTATGTCACCAATAAAAACTTAAAATCAATCCTAAAATGAACAGGTAACCAATGTAAAGAAGCTAAAACAGGTGAAATATGATTAAAAAATGTTGTCTGTGTCAATAGTCTGGCCGTAGCATTCTGTACTAATTGTAAATGCGATAAAGTACGATTATTTAAAGAAGAAAACAAGGCATTACTTTAATGAAACCTGAGGATGAAATAAAAGCATGAATAAGCTTCTCTATATCATTAAAACTCAAAAAACACCTTTCTTAACTGATAAAAACAAGACTGAACCAACCAATCTTAACCAACACGACACTGTAAAAAAATATTTTCAAGATTTGTTATTACAACATATTTTCTTTTGTCAAATCAACTTTATAATAATTTATTTAGTTGAGATAACTTATTATTTTGAGTTTCTTTTCCAGTTCAATCAACTTAAAATTTTAAGGCAACCCAGGTTACTTACTTTTTTAAGTTAAACCAACTATTTTTTTTACAGTGTAGTAATCATAACATTTTTTCTTTTGTCAAATCAACTTAAATAATTTATTTAGTTCAGATAACATATAATTTTGAGTTTCTGATAATTAAATCATTCTCCTTCATTGTATTAACTCACTTTTTCCAGTTCAATGAACTTGAAATTTTAAGGAAATCAGGTTACTTACTTTTTTAAGTTAAACCAACAATATTTTTTTACAGCATAAGATTGGTGTCAACATAAACTCAAATTTCTCTTTAAAGCAGGGTGGATTCTGATTGGTTGTCAATGTTTTTATCGCTCATCAGCTGAAAAAAAATAATTCTGCTATATCAACTATATTTTTATCGTTATCTTATCGTTATCGTCTTTGGTGTGAATGGGCCTAAAGTCTCTCCAAAACACCTTTCCACAATTTATGAACGTTTTCATAATACAGTTTTTGAAACGGCTAATGAGCTTGTCTCTCAAACCCACATTGTTTCACTGCTATTGTTGAGGAGTACTTCTATATAAAGTCTTATTGGCTCATTATGGTTTGTTTCATCACCAGTTGCAGGACATTCTAGTCACAATTGTTTTATGGCCGTATTTACATATTTGCATAAGCTGATTGAGAAATGCTGCGTTTTCAATTCCCACCTTAATAAATGACGTGTGGTGTGACAGATATCTCATTAGAACAGCTGTTTAGCTGAATCAAAAACAGAGGAAACAGTTTCTAGAACAGGTAGTATATTAAAAAGTTTTACACCTATTTCCTATTTCAGTCACAATGGATTTGGATTTTCTGTTGATTTGATAGGATCACGACTAATGAAAGATGCTTGGCTTGTGTGCAGCATGTATGCAGATTGATTATGAATGTATCTTGGTGAGGCGCTGTCCTCCCCCGATATTGACAGTTTTAATGATAAATTGGAGAAAACCTGAACTGTCAATTAAGAAATGATTGAAGACATTGCTGTTAATAGGAGAATTAAAGTCAACATGAAATCAAAATGTGCTTTCTTTACGCATGTTGCTGGTCTTGTGACTCTTCAATTACACTAATTTTATTATTTACACTACCGTTCAAAGTTTTGGGTCTGAAAGATTTTTAATGAGTTTGAAAGAAGTCTCATTTGCTCAACAAGGCTGCATTTATATGGTCAAAATACAGAAAAACAGCAATGTTGTGAGTAAATATTATTCAAATTTTAAATAAGTGTTTCTGCTGTATTAGATTTTACAATGTGTTTTATTCCTGTGATGGCAAAGCTGAATTTTCAGCATCATTACTTTCATTCCTCAGCGTCACATGATCCTCCAAAAATCATATGCTTATTTGCCGCTCAAGAATTATTTCTTATTATTATCGGAGTTAAACAGTTGTGCTGCTTTTGGGATTCTTTGATGAATAGTGCCTTTAGAAACAACTGCATTTATTTGAATTGAAATGAGACTTTTTATTTGCATTTTAATGCATCCTTGCAGAATAAAAGTGTATATATATATATATATCCCATTACCTGAGACCCAGACACCACCTAATGAGATCCAGACCAAGGCCACATTTATGTGGTCACAAAAGGTCTCAAGACTAATACTGCCATATCATAACTCCAAATCTGCTTGTGTTAATTAAAAAACCCCAAGATAACACTCAAAAAATCATCTACTAATCTTTTATTGAAGAACTTTTATATTCGAGAGCTCAGGGACTGGTTGTTTGGAGTCTGAAATTGTGTTTCTCTTCAGGAATGAGTTCTGGATAAAATGTTCGGCGTCTCGAGGGACAGAAGTGGACATGTACCTGAGCTCACCATGTTTCTTCCTCATAATTACAGACCTTTTGACATCTCACATTAACCTATGACCCTCACACACTGAAACAGTCACGCTCGAACGCACACACACTTTCAGAATTCCTAATGAGGGATTTTTAATGAGACCGGACAGAGGAATTCTCTCACCATTCACTTGTGCATCTAGCATATGAGAAGAATCTGTATTATGGAGAATGTGTCTATCCTTTAGTCGTGTCATAAAGAGCTAACATGAATTGTTATTTTCTCATCATTCAAGGTGTCATTTGCACCGTGCAGCATTCTTTCTACTTGCCGGCTCCTGTATTGTATCGTGTGTGTGTGTTTGTGTGTGAGGAGATATTTTTGAAATGCGTTAGAAGCGTGAAATGCTTGGCAGCTGTTCTATTATATCTGGCAGGTTTGAAGACGAAAAACGTCTGGAACGGAGAAGCGGGAGATGATGAAATTAGTGTTGTTTGATTTGCATGTCATCTGATTCCGGCTTTGTGATTGGATTGTAACCGATAGGATTTTTTAGATTCTTTTGGCATTGTAATCTGTTGAATTTGATTTCATATACATATTCCATGGCATTGTTTGTGGTAGAGATCAGCCTAATCATCAACCATGTTCGACAGTATCGGCACTGGCTGTCCATCCCCAATAAGAGAAGTGTGTTTTCGATGACCTTTTCAATAGATGTTAGAGTTTTTTTAATGGTTGGGGGGTGAATTATGATGACATAGGAATTGGTTTAATCTTCGCAATTGTTTTACATGCATGTTGATGTTTATACACTCACAAATATAAGCACCGCAACTGTTTTCAACTTTGAAAATAACAAGAAATGTTTCCTGAGCAGAAAATCTGCATATTTTAATGATTTCTGAAGGATCATGTGACACTGACTGGTAATGATGCTGAAAATTTAGCTTAATCACAGGAATAAATATGAGAAAATAAAAACAGTTATTTGAAATTGTAATAATATTTCTCAATATTGATAAATTCAGCCTAAATGGCCATACGAAATTTCGTTCTAAAATATTTTTTAAAAATCATACCGACCACAAACTTTTGAACATTAAAGTATACACTCACCTAAAGAATTATTAGGCACTGCGCACTGCCGTCTCATGAGAAAACGCAGCTTTTTGATATAAAGTTTTCCTTGTTCCCGAATAGAAATATTTGCAAAGTATTTCTTCGAAATAAGTATTCGTAAAAACGTTATTTGAGCCTTTCCGAATACCGTATTCGGGTTCGGCTCCACCCCTCCCTCAATTGAGGTATGAAGCAAAGCATTTGTGAAGCAACAACACACACAACCTTGAGACAGATGGGCTACAACAGCAGAAGACCCCACCGGGTACCACTCATCTCCACTACAAATTGGAAAAAGAGGCTACATTTTGCAAGAGCTCACCAAAATTGGAAAATTGAAGACTGGAAAAATATTGCCTGGTCTGATGAGTCTCGATTTCTGTTGAGACATTCAGATGGTAGAGTCAGAATTTGGTGTAAACAGTGTTACGCTCCTTCAAACAAGTTTGTTTTAAAGGGGCAACATTGAGGTTGTGATCAGGAGATGGTGTACATTATAATGGCAAGAGACGACCCATACCCAGAGTTGTGAAAATATAAAGTATGATTTATTTGACAAATGATATTTTAATGCAAAAATAAATATAATAATAATAATAATAGAGTATAAGGACGTAAAGTGAAGCCAAATAAAAGAAAAGAACATAACAAACACCAATTAACTAAACCCCAACCTCTTAGCTAACTAATAACAAAAAGAAAATAAAAGACAAAGATCTTCAGCGCAAAGCGCCCTCTCTACCTGCACTAACTAATGACAAAACATACAAAGGTGGCATTCACTCTCTTACCTGGTGTAGTATACATCGAGTTTACTAGGTGTTGTTTTATGTACGTCACGTGACATTTTACCTGTCCAAATTACTCTTGGTAACCTCAAAACACGCCATCAAAGGCAGAACACGTTACAATTGGTAACCTCAAAACACGCCATCAAGGCAGAACAAAACAAAACAGAGTAATGTCTGTAACAGAAAAATAACGTACATACAAGCGGCAATCAACACACAGAAAGAAACAAAAGCTGTCTTGCGTTCTTCTCCCGCTTCCCTTTAAACTCGAAGGTTGAACTTGATAGGCCACGGGAGGGAGATGACGTCATGATGTAAATGAAGATTGACATCGCTCTCAACCAACAGCGGACAAGAGATGACGCAAACCTAAGAATAGGATAGTGGTAGAAGAGAGAGAAGAGAAATAGAAACCAAAAGAAAAAAACAGACTCGACCACAGGGACGTAACAACCGAATGAGAACATGGATCCATCATGCTTTGTTACCACTGTGCAGGCTGGTGGTGGTGGTGTAATGGTGTGGGGGATGCACACTTTAGGCCTCTTAGTGCCAATTGGGCATCGTTTAAATGCCACGTCCTACCTGAGCATTGTTTCTGACCATGTCCATCCCTCAATAGCCACCATGTACCCATCCTCTGATGGCTACTTCCAGCAGGATAATGCACCATATCACAAAGCTCGAATCATTTCAAATTGGTTTCTTGAACATGACAATGAGTTCGCTGTACTAAAATGGCCCCCACAGTCACCAGATCTCAACCCAATAGAGCATCTTTGGGATGTGGAGGAACAGGGGCTTCGTGCCCTGGATGTGCATCCCACAAATCTCCATCAACTGTAAGATGCTATCCTATCAATATGGGCCAAAATTTCTAAAGAATGCTTTCAGCACCTTGTTGAATCAATGCCACGTAGAATTAAGGCAGTTCTGAAGGCGAAAGGGGGTCAAACACAGTATTAGTATGGTGTTCCCAATAATCCTTTAAGTGAGTGTATATGTAATTCTCTACAGTATCTATATATATATATATATATATATACTGTATGTATTTTTGTAGATGTCAAATGTTTGTTAAATAACATAATTATACCATATATTAAAAAATATATTTAAATAGAATGGTTTTGGTGAATTTATAATTTATATGTATATTCCCGGGGTCATTTGATTCTCAGCCCATCTTTGCAGCGCTCAGCAGTCGTCATATTCTCCAGACCCGTCACCTCTTAAACTTTTCTTAGCGTGGAGTGGATGGCTATTAATTTTGCTTATGTACCCGGGCCACCTCACTCTCTGCCCTTTTCAAGCTGAGTGCTGCTCTCAGCTGTAGAGATAATTAGCAAGGCTTATTTGCTATGCTAATGAGCGTCAACATGCATCTGCATAAAGGCCAATGTCTCTGGGCCTCTGTGCTAGTCAACTACTTGATGAGCCGGAAGACAGTTGGCTACTTTAAAACTGTAATTTCACAAGTTAAATGTTACTCAAGTTTTAAAGAAGTTAGCCTACTCAGTCAAAATGCATTGAATAGTTTTTGAAGAGTTCATTTTCATTGGTGTGATTCCCAAGTAATGCATGAGGTTCAATGAAATTACATGCATAGTTATGTGTCTAAGTGCATTATTTTGTTTTAAAATCATTTGATAAATTCATGACCTATATCACTTTATTCTACAAAACCTATTTAGTTTGAATTAAGTTTTAGTACATGTAAATTGCTCATTTTATTTTGTTTTGTTATCTTAAACCCCCAACTCTCCGAACGAATAAATGTATATACGTATAGACTATTAAAACTATTTAAAATGGTGTCTTGATAATAAAAAAAAATTGAAAACAAAATACAATGGCATCATTTTGGTTTGAAACCTTTCATCTAAACTAATTTGATAAATATCTGTAGTTTTAAAGCTGTTGTGATACTTGAAACTTTTGTCTAGCAATTTGATCATCCAGAGGAACTCAACTGAAGATTGTCCTTATGTGCGTGATGTAACCAGATTTCACAATCGGTTAAAATTTGAAAAACTCTGGTAGTTTGAGCCAAGCTTTAAATTATGTAATTATGTTATATATATACAATGAAATGTATACAAATGCAGCTTAAACGTATCATAAATGAGATTCATATTTGTCCAATATGTCTGATATTCAAAATCTTTATGATAGATTTGTAATTTACTGTATGTTAAGTTATTTAAAGAGGATCCGTTATGCTTTTTTTACATTTTCAACTTTCTGTTGCTGTTTGAGCATGATAAAGGTCTGTGAAGTTACAAAGTACAAATCACTCCAAAGGGAGTTATTCTCTATATCAGTGCACACTGTTTCTGAACTCCCTGAAACGCCTCGATTGTAGTCTTGATTTTTCTTCCGAGAACGTACACGTCACAATGTTGAATAATTCCTGCCCAAAACATTAAAGAATGTCCATGGCCTGTTTAAGTTGCAAGCTTGACATTTCTGAAACGCGCTTCAAGTGGTTCACCAATCAGAGCACACTGTACTTTTTTTAGTAGGAGGGGCTTCATGAGACGGGAACCAAACCGTGTGTTACTGACAGACTGGGAAGAGAGGGGCCGCAAGCCTGCATCAATGTAAAATAAATAAATAAAAAAAAGAAATTCACTTTTTCACTTTTTGAAATGTGAAAAAAGTGGTTTTTGGACATTCTAGTAGACCCCAAAAACAAAATCAAGTCTTTGTAAAAGAGCTTAATAAGGCCTCTTTAAGTTGAACTTTAGAACTTCGTCACGCAGATGACATTTACTAATCCTGTTCAATACGAGTGAATACATGTATGTGAGAAAGCTTACTTTTATAAAGTTGTCTAAAAGAATATATTATATAAATAAATATAATATACTCCTTTATGAAAGTTAAGGTCTGTTTGTGCAGTGCTTAATGAGAGTGTGTATATGCGTGGGAACGGCTGTCTTTATGGCAAATGTTAAGCACTCCTTTATTTATTCTGATGAGCTGGGGAGACTCTGATGGAGAAATGGAGTAAATACAGGAGAGGGGACTGGGAACCGGGTGGAATAGGGAGGAGGAGGCGTATGAATCACGCTGTCAAGCCTTGTCTTCAAGTAATTCCACCATGGATTATTTGAAATTGAGAAATTTGCATCCGCCTCAATGCGAGCCGCCGTGTTTGGATTGATTAGATCTGTTACCGCCTCTTTACCCCTCCACATCTCTCTTTTAATGAGAGTGTAGTGTTTTTTTTTTATTGCTGAAAACTTTTGAAAAGAGACAAGGAGCAGACCTGTGTTTTTGATCATCGTGTTTAGTTCAGGGCTATTGAGGCGTCTGGGAATCTAAAGAATATGGAAATAGGATCATGTTTCTTGGGCTTACAAAAGTCATACAAAAATGAGAGAATCAAGCATATTATGATGCAAGGGGATGCCAATACACAATTTGTGTAGATGTATATAAATAATAGATTTGTATTAATAGGGTATAAACTCAAAGCCAAAATTTTGCAAGCATTAAAATAAGATTTTTGTATATAGACTTTCCATATTAAATGAACAGTTTAGAAACAGGTTATATTTGAAAATTCAAAGTAATGTATTATCATGCAGATCAGATGAGTCGTTGAATAAAGAATAAATACACACAGACAATCACCTTTCCACAATGAAAAGGAATTTACATAAAATTCATAATTACATAAAGTTCGGGGAAATGGATTTCATTTTCCTAACATTGTAGACATAACAGCAAATGTTTGTTCTTGGCCAGAGGAAGATTGAAGTTGCTAATGAACAAAGGGCTTTCTGTGTTTTTGAGTTGTCTAGTCAGGTTTTTAAATAGTAATTGTGAAATAGTATTACCATTTGTTTTTAGAGGTTAGTGAAGAAGTGTACAGAACTCACTATACTGTTTTTTTTTACACTTAAAGGAATAGTTCACTTCAAAATGAAAATTCTGTCATCATTTGCTCACCATCAAGTTTCTTTCTTCTACTGAATACAAAAGATATTTTGAAGTGAACTATTCCTTTGAGTCACACATAGAAATGTGTAAATATCATTACGTTAGTGTCAAAGACTGCATTTCCCATAATCCTTACTGGCACTTAACCACACACACACCTGTTCAGTTCAGTTCAGTTCCTCTTTATTCATTTCCCGAAGGCAATTTGGTTGTAGCAAAACAGGCATACACATAAAAAAACCTGGAACTCATCTATCCCTCATCACCAGCATCGCCTGTCCGAAATCGCCCCCTATCCACCTTTTTCTGCGCCCGATCTATTTCCCATGATTCATGGCGGGTTCAACTGACTAAAGGGTTTTCTAAGTATTTGTTTACATAGAATGCTATCACTCTAGAAAAAATATCATTCTACACATGCGTTTTATATTTAATATGAGTGAAATACACATCACACAACAAATCTTTAACTTTTAGGTGGCAAAATATGTTTTACTAATTCTATGAATTACACTGCGCAAAACAAAAGTAATAGCCTACTAATCGGATGAAGAAGGGTCGGCCTCCACAGAACATAAAATATTTGCTTTATTTTATTTTTCGTGTTCGCATTTATGAGAAAAAAAAAACAAAAACAAAAAACCAATGTTACGGACGTGGGAGTTCTCCATTACGCACATGACCGCTCTAAAAGCGACTTTAAAACTTCACAGAGAACTTAAAAAAGAAACCACAAAGCCTTTCTTTAAAGTGAATTTAGTTTTTTTTAATTTATTGTATCGCAATTTCAAGCAATGTTTCATCAACCAATCGCCTGGTTTTAATAAATAAAAAGTAAATATAGTAGAAAATAGATCATCATGACGGAGGCGCCGGTGCACAAACTGGAGTCTTGTCTCATAAATGAACCGAAACTCAGCGTATAATGTAGCCTACTCTCCTCACAGGCCTAAGAAATATATAGACTAAGCATCTTTGAAAGCAGAGTAGACAGGAGTCAAAGGGCTAACCAGCCTAAGATCATTGCTTGGGTTATTCTGCAGCAGTCCGAGTGATAGAAACTGTCGGATGTTGATTGCTGGATTAGGGAGATCGTGCAGTCATGCATCAGCTATCCTTTGGAAGTCATGAAGAAAAGAAAAAAGTTCATTTTGTTTTCATCTATGATTTATCTATGATCTATCAAAAGATAACGTGATCAGATCACATTTGATTTGATGTTTTTTTTAGTTTAGCGATGAAAATGCATAGACCATACGAACCGGAAGTTGGCAACCAGAGTCGTCGCTATGGCAGCACGCATTGTTTAGAGCAGAATAAGGTGGATACCCTTAAATAGGGCACTATTTGAGGGGACAGCTGTTTGTAGTGGTGTCCAAATCCATAATACACCTTATCGAGTGCACTCATTCAATCACACAATGCACTGCTCCATCGAGTGTACAAGCGATAGAGAATTTATAAAGGCACAGTCTTAAAAGCTCTTTTAATGGCCCCTCTCTTCAAAATGTGCACGAACAGCTCATAAATCTTCATGTCCAATAGAGTCCCAATACTATCTGAGTCAGGACAAACCTGTTCCTCTCTTCAAGATGAATCACGACTCTAACGCTGACCTGCACCTGAAGTCCGATCTGGTCAAATTTTCCCAATTCTCATTATCATGCATTTTAATGTTTTATTTTTGAGTTTGCAGTTCTCCGTATTATCATTAAAGATTATCTATGCTGTACTATAATCACCATGATTAAAAAAATACATTTGCATTGTAGCAGTAGCACATTAAATACAGAACAAATACTACCAGGATGTATACATCTTTACATTTGAATTGATACAGTGCTGTGAATAAGTTTGGAAACCCATGCTAAATTTGCCTAAAAAGAGGAATAAAAAAATCATCTTTTGGATATTGATCTTAATGCCTTATTTAGAAAAATGAGGAAAACTCTAACCTTTAAGGACACAAATTTTCTTTGTGAATGAATAATGTATTATAAATAAATAAATGTTTTTCCTTAAAATACAGGGTGCATAAGTCAGGACACCCCTATGTTAAATTCCCATAGAGTCAGGCAGGTTTTTATTTTTAAAAGCCAGTTATTTCATGGATCCAGGATAATATGCATCCTGATAAAGTTCCCTTGGCCTTTGGAATAAAAATATATCCACATCATCACACACCTTCCACCACACCTAGAGATTGGCATGGTTTTAATTCAGTTAGCCTAATACTGTAGCTGGTTTGATTTGCATTGAAAGATGATCTTCTGGAAAGTACCCCATGCCAATCTCTAGGTGTGGTGGAAGGTGTGTGATGATGTGGGTCTATTTTAATTCCAAAGGCCAAGGGAACTTTATCAGGATGCATATTATCCTGGATCCATGAAATAACTGGCTTTTAAAAATAAAAATCTGCCTGACTCTATGGGAATTTAACATAGGGGTGCCTTTATGCACCCTGTATTTTAAGGAAAAACATTTATTTATTTATGATACATTATTCATTCACAAAGAAAATTTGTGTCCTTAAAGGTTAGAGTTTTCCTCATTTTTCTGATTAAGGCATTAAGATCAATATCCAAAAGATGATTTTTTATTCCTCTTTTTTGGCAACTTTAGCATGGGTGTCCAAACGTATTCACATCACTGTATATACTTTTTTTTCACAGTTTGTGATGATGTGATTCCACAGTTTTTAACATTTAAAATCTTGAAATCTTATTTTCATTATTGAAAAACGTAATGTAAATTTATAACAAAATACATTGTGTTTCATTACCTTGGCATTCAATTTCAGAAAACTAGTTTATAAGTTAGTTTCCTGTGCAAGTGTTTCTAATGCAACGGCAAATTTGACATCTTTCTCTCTTCTGACCAACATAATCATTCTCCATTTTTTGGTGAACTCAGAAGCGCTATCATGGATTTTTTTTCTTTTGTTATCTGAGCAAATGTCAACGCAAACAAATATATTTGTTGTAGTTTCTGTTCACCAGCATTTTACCCAACTATACCTTCTGCTTCTGACAAACCCGGAAATATGAAAAGGGTCCATGTAATTTTTCTTCTTTACATTTTTTCCTTTTCAATACTTTCGAGCGTGAGTTTCACTCAGCCACAGTTTATTTCTTACAGTGAATCTGACTTTCTCGCTATGTATTATATGTGCTAGGGCCTAGGCTGTAAATCTCCCTGCACATGTGTTTAAGCATTGTGTGTTTGAGGGATCAGGCCATTAAACAAACCTCATCCATGTTAATGCCAGTCTTTTCTTTCTCCGTCCCATTAATGAGCGGTCAGGTTAAAGGCGTATAAGCACCAGTGTGGCCGGTTTCCTTTCCCCAGTCTGGTTTCCTTCGTAATGAGCCGCTCTCTTCTCCCTCCCGCACAGATTGGAGGCATGATTGCGAATTTAAATGAGTGTTTAAGAGGGACCGGCCTCAGTTGCATCCCTGCGTATCATTGATTTATCACAGCCGTGAACTACCGACGGGAGTCGAGCTGTCGGACACAAACCTGCCAGGAGACCCTGAACGATTATCTGGAGACCAGCTATATCAATGAATCAGATCCCACGTCCTATCTGCCTTTCATCTCGGTGAAATGTATGCAGCGCAGTCTGGCTGAGATCTGAATTATTACTTCCATCACAGTAGGAAATGCTGCTCATTTAAAGAGACACTCATTTATTAGTTTGTTATGAAATTCCCTTTTATATAATATCGCTTTTCCTTTTTTTTTTCACTGTACTTATTAGCTTAATAAGAAAAGAAGATAGCACATGATTAGCCTTTCTTCCCCTCCAAAAATTCACCATGGTAACCATTGTTTCCACCAAGGTGTCATAGTTACTGTTACTATTTTTAGGTGTTTTAAAAAACAAAAAGTGTGAGAAATAATGATATGATGTTTATTAGCTGGTAATTGGCATTTTATCTGAGTCTACGGTTACCATGGATTTCTTTTAAGGGAACACTTTACAATAATGTCTCATTTGTTAATGTTCGTTATGTGCTAACTAACATTATGAACAGTATTTATTAAACTTTGTTGTTGAAATTAACATGAACTAAGATTAATAAATGCTGTAAATAATAAACTAATTGTAAACCTTATTGTAAAGTGTTACCTTATTCTCACTCTTTCATAATCTCGCACAACAGTTGCTAACTAACGTAATTACAAACTTTGTTTGTTCTCATTTACACAGTCTAGTGAGTCTTGATCTTTTCTTGAATATAAACCCTTAAGTAGATAAATTATATTGCCCTCCTGCTCCTCTCCTTCACCTTTATTTGGCACATTTTCCCACTGTTTTGCATAGCAGAGTTGCAAATAATGAGCGTAGCTGAGGTGTAATGAAGCTTAACTATCCCTGTTCCTCCCTATTAGCACTGGTCTTACTGAGGGGAGAGTCCACGTAGGCATTACGCTCCAGTCTCTCATAAGCAGTCTAGCGGCATTGAGTTCACTGCTCATTATTGCATAGTCCAGAGAGAAGAACCGCCCACTTAGGAAGGAAGACGCCATTTGACCGATATAAAGTGGTCAGCTGCAGTTTGCTTTAATAATGTGATGTTTATGGGCAGATTTTGTGTAATGCTGCATTCAGAATGGAATTGAGAATTTTTGAATTCCAATCCAATTAGTACATTTATTTTGAGGTAGCAAATAGAATACATAATTGCAATTAAAGTAAAATTGAAAACAAATGTATTTAACTAATTTTTAACTCTACTGAAAAAAATTTGGGGTTGAAAATTGGTCACAGATGTTGCTAGTAATTTTCACAAACAATTGCAAAAAAACAGTAAGTAACACTCTGTATTAAAAAAAATGCATAACGTAACATTTTTTTTGCATTAAACATTGCAAAATTGTGTTTTTTTGTAAAATGTTATTTACAACTTCACTGCAGAAATTCGAATGGAAACAAGATTATTTTTTATTTACCCATTTTTTATTTATTCATTAATTTATTTATTTTTTTCAATTTTTTTTAATTCATTTTATTCATTTATTATTATTAATTTTTTTTTTACCAGAAAACAAGACATAATATCTAATGCTGTTTTACTTATCTAGTGATGCATCTTGATTTAAGAATGTATAGATATTTGGACAGATATTTAAAAAAAAAAAAAGATTTTTTACAGTGTGGAAAAGGAAAGTTTGTGAATTATATGAATGTTGGCTTGACAAAGTTATGTTTGAAAGTTTTGAAATAAGATGGATGGCTGGATAGATTGATGGAAAGATGGATGGATAGATGTAAATATATACAAACATAAATACATTATATAACTGTTAAAGTAGGCCTACTCTGCTAAAGTACCAGTTTTACTGATATTTAGATTATATGGTGCTTTTGAAGGGAGGCATTACTATTATTATTGCTCATACTTAGCTCATACCCAAAATTTTAAGTACTAAACTTTCATTCATAGTCTCAGTCACTCACCCAGTCACTCATTCAGTCACTCACTCAGTCACTCACTCACACACTCACTCAATCACTCACTAACTCACACACTCACACACACACATTCACTCACTCACTCACTCACTCACCCTCAAGAACATCTGCTGTCAGTATGTGTCATTCATATCCACACACTAATGCCTTGCGCGCTTGGACACTTTCATATCATTGTCATCGGTGACAGCATTGCCACACAAACACACAAAACAAACAGATCATGTCCAAAAAACTTTGACAGCTCTACAAAAACAACACGCTCACCGGGGCTGCTTTCATTGACACAGTCAGTAAAGCATTGGAGTTGCATTATGTTCCCTCTTTTGGAATAAATGTTATTTATATGTAAAACTATACACTAAAATAATATATGCTATTAATATTTTTATATTTTAAAATACATTCTCTTTTATTTAATATTTCTAATCTTTATGTTTTAAATTCTCTTCATTAAAAAAGGTTTACTTTTAAAAGGATAGTTCCCCCATAATTAAGAATTCTCATTTAAAAATGCATTATGACAATATTAGACAAATCTCCAAAATGTACTGTTTTTTTTAGATTTAGAAATTGAATGATATGTAACTAATTTGTTTGTTTTTGTTTATATTATTTTAGATTTTATTTAATTTTACATGCTACATCGAAAGGGATAGTTTCACCCAAAATTGAGAATAATGAAATTATTTTAATTAGAACAATCTCTTTATTCCTGTGGCCTGTAGGTCATTGATATGTAAATGATATATTAATTTTATTGACTTTATTGAATAGAAACTATTTTTAAAGTCTATTCAATGATTAGGTTATGTTTGAATTATCTTCATTTTGGGAGCCTTTCTCAAATGTCACGTGATTTAATTACATTTTTTTTAATCAATCAGTCGTCTGCCCTATGGATTTTCGTTTTGTTTTAACATATATGTCAGACCTCACATGGTGTAATATTTTCATCAAATGTCAGACTAGTTGGCACTTTACACCTCTTAAACCGCAAGACAGTAAAATAAAGAAAGCAAGATGGCAAAGAAAGGAAAAATGAATGCAAATCTGCAAATCTGCTTAAGCAAGTTCTGCTTATCCCTGCACAATAAGAAAGCTTCTCTCACACACACTGTCAGTATTTGTCATATCCACACACTAATGCATTGTGCTGGCCTCTCAGAGTCTTGCGCATCGTTGTCATCGGTGGTAGACAAGCAAACACACTCTCAATGCACCAAAACATCCAACCATTGGTGAACATTAGTTCCCTTTTTTTGGATCATTAAAAGAATCTTCATGTTTATGATTTGCATTATGTTGAAAGAGTTGCCATTTTAATTCGCTATTAGTTTACATGTCTGCATCTCCCTCCTAGTTCAAAGCTTTATAAACTTCAATGCTTTTACCAAACGGACAACACATTTAAACCGGGTAAAATCAAATGCAATGTGTTCATTGATTTACATTTAGAAGTGCGTTCAGAGAGTCATCTGACCAATGAAAAGAGCCAATCAGGGATGATTTGATGCTCACACTTTTCTTTTGATGTCAACTCAAGCTTTTTCCAATATGGTAAATAAAAAAGCAGTCTAGTTAGACTTTAATATTGGGTTGTCAAACGCAAATTTGGCTTCAATCTGACCCAGAAGATGATTTGAGAAAAAAAAAAAGGACTGGATTATAGTATGCTGTTCATTTATTATATCAATATGAAATGTTCTAATGGTTCTATTTAGAACCAGAAATGGTTCCATCCCCCGCTTTACATATGGAACTCCAAAATGGTTCTATATAGAACCATTTTTTTTGGTAAAAGGTTCTATTGGCCAAGTATGGAACCCCAGGGTTCTATATAGAACCCAGAAGAACCCTTTTTTTAAGAGTGTATAGAACCTTTTAGGGTTCCAAATACGTAGCGCTGATAGAACCTTTTAAGGTTCTACATAGAACCTTTCCTTCTAAGAGTGTAGTTCACCCAAAAATTTAAATGCTGTCATCATTTACTCACCCTTAAAGGGACACTCCACCCATTTGCATTAAGATTTCCATTGTTATAAATCCTGTCATACTATTGAATGGTCGTGCAACACTCTCTCATTTTCCCCTGAGACGAGAGAAATCCGCTATTTACCTTTTTCCTCTTCCTTCCTAACTAATCTGTGACTAGTTACAATGCTCAACCAACCCTAATCAAGCCACTCAAGCTGTAATATTTATTTTTGTGCATCCTTACATGAGTTTGTGTGTGCGCATGCGGGTTTATTTATGTTGAGTTTTGAAGCTAAATCTGTCATGGTAAAGCTTGATGTGCGAGTGTTTGTTTGGAAACTAGATGAAACATTGTAAACATTGTGATCTTGTCTTATTTTGGGCTCACTTGTTTTTTTTTTCTTCTCAAACTCTCTTTGTAGAACAAAAAAAAAGAACAAGCCGTTGAACCTGAAGATCCACAGCAGTGTTGCTGGGAGCTGTGAAAACTTGCCGACCCAACGCTCTCCTCTCCACTCCGACCACTCACTTCGCTCCTTCTTTTTCCCTAATTTTGTCCCTTCGACACCACCGGTTCACTCCGACAACCCCTCAGCAAGTGAGTAAACGCAACCATTCACCTCTGTGTAGGACAACGCATTATTTTGGGTTCTCATATCAGTCCTATACCTTAAACACATTCGATGATAAGTTAACTTCTGAAGAACCTTGCATGGTGCGTGTGATCCTTTGCGTGTAGATAGAACACTAAAGCAATCTGCTGTCATCATCATATCAAGTAAACACTGAAGCATTAAAGGGATAGTTCACTTTGAAATTAATTTTTGGTATGTTTTAGCTTACCTCAAGGGCATCCAAGAAGTTGGTGTCTTTTTTTCCGCAGTAGTTTCAATTTTGATATTTTTAGGTCAAACCGTTCTTGTCTGTCAGTCATATAATGGAGGTCTATGGTCACCACCTCAAAGAGCATGCACAGAGAAGTCCAAATTAAACATGATGTAATGACTCGTAATGTAAGTACACATTGATGGCCTAAGACACGAAACGAGCGGTTTGTGTGAGAAAACGAACAGTATTTATATCGTTTTTACCTCTTGTAAACACAGCCACGTCCAAGTGATCTGTAGACGCAAACAGTTTGTCCTAAAAATATTAAAATTGAAACTACTGCGGAAAAAAAGACACCAACTTCTTGGATGCCCTTGAGGTAAGCTAAAACATACCAAAAATTAATTTCAAAGTGAACTATCCCTTTAAGGATGCTTAACCCAAAGATACACAACTGATTGAAATGAATGAATAATATATACATATATATAATATATTTATTTATTTATTAATTATATAATACCTCACAGATTATTAGTTCAAGTCAACGGGTAATCTGAATTCACCCTTGCTTTATTTTCTTAATGCATGTTCATAGTCTTATTTCAAAGAAAGTTATTAAAAATGATTATACCATGGTCTGGGTGAATACTCGATTCTGATTGGCTGCTGGGTGTCCGTTAAAAAGTGATAGAGGACACCTAGTAAAGTAGTTCTGGTGAAACTGCCTGTTTACCATTCGAAATGAATAAATAAATGCGCTGCCCACAACGGCTGTGAGTAACCATAGCAACAGGCAGTCACATGCTCTAGCTCTATCATCTAACGTTAGATATTATAGCCTAATACAACAATGAGCGACTTCGTGCTATTTCTTTTAACATTTATGGAGAATATGGCAACTTTGACGACTGGTATGCTGCTGAAGAAAGAAAAAATGTAAATAAAACGGAGGAAATTACACCGCTGCTGCGCTGCTCCATTGAACTCTATTGGTAACGACGTAACTTGCGACCATAGTTGGATAACGATGCTTTCGGGAAACGCACCCCTGAATGAGACCCTGTGGGAGTTTTACGCAGCTGTCCAGACAACCAAGGCAGGAGAAGGCTGAACGTTACAGCGTTTCAAGCCTAAGGAGCCTGAGGCAAATGACCCTCTCTTTGATCTGATTAATGTATTGCCCTCTATAACGTTAAGCGCAAATCGCTGGAGCTCAGAGCTAATTGTTTTTTTTATTGTTGTTTGATTAATTGTTTTATGTGTAATAAAAAAAAACTATGCCTACCTTTTGTGTTTCATGAAAAAAAAAATACATTTGTGAACCTGAAGGGATACGAGCTAAGCGGACTATAAATATCTCCGGTTGCTAAATAAACAGTCAGGCAATGCAAGTTATTATTTGTAAAAACTAGATTTAGCCTAATTAAAATATAAACTAATGTTTTAAAAATGTTTTATTTGGCAAGTGACCATGGTATAAGCGGGTTAATGCCCTCCGAGGTGTCCATTGTCAGGTTTTAATGGACTTCGGCGGAGGCAACCGTCCTCCGCTGCGCGTCGGCCGGTTTACGCCTCGCCGTCGTCCATTAAAACCTGACAATGGACACCTCGTCGGGCATTAACCCTTACACAACTTCCACTCCTCAATGTCCTTTTCTGCACCTGCCTCTATTCTGGTATGGAATGCTCATTCAACTTTTTGATTGTTGAGTGAAATCCATGGATTTTTAAAAAGGTTTTGAACAAAAACCATCCTGATTAAAAAAAGAAGAATGTTTTTGCTCATTGAATATCCTGTATCATATCGCCTACTATAATTAAAATGGGTTGTAAAGTATGATTCATGTTGAGAATTGTCTTTTCAAATTCAAATATATTTAAGAAATGCATAGTACTTACTAATTACGTTTTTAAAGGAACAGTTCATCCAAATATGTAAAATTCTGTCATTTCTCATTTCGTTCCAAACCCGTAAGACTTTCTTTCATCTTTGAAAACATAAATTTGTCCCTCCATTTGAAAGCATGCTTGCACTTCCCTTTACCAGATTTGAGTGCACCATGTAAATTTGCTGATCAATGTTTAACGTGAAGCCTAAATTAAATCTGTTCATCATATGAAGGGATCGTGTCTCTTCAGAAGACTTGGGTTAAACTGCTCAATTCTTATGGATTTCTTTACCAATCTCCTTGAAGCATCAGAGCTTTGGGTGAATAGACTTTCAATGGAGGGTCAGAAATCTCTTCGATTCATTTCTGTTCTGAAGATGAACGAGGAGGAGAAAGTGAAGACAGAATTTTCATTTTTGGTTGCACTAACCCATCAAGTAATTAGTAAATACTATGCATTTCTTCCATCTACTTTCCCTGATCTGAACTTCTTTTAGAGTAACATTGTTCAGCGTGTTTAAAGACATTGAAACTCTTCTAGGTTGGTCAACACCATTAGATCACAGTTAGTGTAGACAGATGTCTGATGACGCACGTCGGGCAATTACAACTTTCTTTGTCGTTTCCTTTCACAATGTGACTTCCCTACTCATCACCTATTAAAGGGCAGCGTCCCAAACCTACACGTGTCCCAGGACACCTGGCAGCGTGTAAGCGCATATTGTCCAAGCCCAATATCTACACCGGGGGCCTCTTAGCATGGGCTATTAGAGGAATAATAGGCCGAACGGAAGCAGTGTGGATGTGAGAAGACTGGGAATGACACGAGTGACGCAAAAGACTCAGTTTTGGAATGAGATTATCGTACAGATGGTGGGAAAAGTTTAGACTGCTCGTTTCCAGAATTATGAATGATATACCCCCTCCAAGCTTTGGCAATCTCCTGAATGATTTGTACATTGTACATCCAGAGAGGTAACTTGGGATATTAATGTTTGTTCTTCTAAATATTATACTATTTAGGTTTAATTTATTTTTATTTCAGTTTTATTTCTTATTTGATTTCTAGTTCGAAATTTTAGTGCTTCTACCTAAACTAAACGCAAATTAGAAATAATAGAAAGATTTTTTTTCATATAATATTTACATTTTTATTATATTTCAATGGTGTATTAATAGTTAATAGTAGTATTAGTAGTTTTTGAAAATAGTAGTTGAAAATAACCAATGTTGGGAGTAAAGCTTTACAAGAAACGTGAGTTACGTAATCAGATTACTTTTTCCAAGTAACAAGTAAAGTAACGCATTGCTTTTAAATTTACAGTGGTGTTGTGTGCCAATTTACTAGACTAAATGTGAGCAGGCATTTACTCATCTCATTTGCACAAAGACAGATTCAGTATAAGTCAAAATGAATACAAACTATTAAGCAAACTTGGAACAATTCAAATGTTGAATGACACCTAATTTATGTATTTAAAATCCCTTTATTAACCAATGTCCTTGATCTTCTATGATCCATTTCAATCATACTTACAGTATAAGCAAAAAACATCACATTTATGTTTCATATTTGAAAATGTGATTCTGTCCTGAGACAGATGGTGTAAAAGGGCTTTTACATTGCCAAAAATAGAAATGTGTTATTTAGATTAAAACAAACAAACAAGCAAGCCGAGCCCAGGTGAGAAAAGTAACGTAACATATTATATTTCATAAAAGTCAGTAATAATAACCTTGCCGTTAAGACAATTTTTTAACCCAAACAACCAAATTCAAACCAAGTTTAGGACGCAAGGACTTGTTGTAAAACAAGATGAAAGAACGTTATAGTTGAATTTCCGCTAAACCAGTTGCAGGTTTATAATCTCATTGGGTTTGTGGCAGCCTCTGTAATGGTATTACTTGCGTTCTGGACGTCCCGATGGGGCTCCAGGCCGGACGCGGTGGCAGTAACCAGGCCTCGCGAGTGTCGTCAGCCCTGGTAATGCGTCTGCTGTTTTTCTGCATGTGGTGACAGTGTAACAGGGTGCTGGTTTCAAGCTTCTTGACATACACAGTAAGGATACAAGTAGTGTGTGCAATACTATGATATGATTACATGCAGTTTAACTGTTAACATCACAACTGAAGAAAAAGTTCTCTTTGATTATTCTGTTTGCAGCATGTTGGATGTTTGGCAACAGTTCTTCTAACACTAATTGATGGAGTGTGTAGCTTTTCATTTCTTAAACAACCATCCAGGAAGACACGTCATGGTCATATTCTAGGATGACAATGTCAAGATTCATCAGGCTCAAATTGTGAAAGAATGGTTGGGAGGCAGCATGAAGAATCGTTGAGTCCAGAGACCTTACATTCATTGAAAGTCTTTGGGATGTGCTGGAGGAGACTTTACAGAGTGTCTTGTCAATACAAGATCTTGACCAAAAATGCATACACCTCTTGATTGAAATAACTTCAAAACATTTATTTCCATCAAGAGGTCCATACATTTTTGGTCTAGTTCTTGTTAGAGTATCCTTCGGATGAGACGTTAAACAGAGGTCCTGAAAACCCAATTGTCCATCCATTGGCCTTTGCCAATCATGGCCTCGTAATAATCCCTTTCCATTGAAATTGGCTCTATCACTCTCTCTCCTCTCCACCTATAACTGGTTTGTGGCTGCCGTCACATCATCCAAGTGGATGCTGCACACTGCTGGTGGTGGAGGACAGATTTCCTAATATGATTGTAAAGTGTTTTGGGTATACAGTAGAACATATGAAATCACTGTATAAATCCCTCACTCACTCACTCTTGAATCAATCAATCAATCAATCAATCAATCAATCAATCAATCAATCAATCAATCAATCATTCAATGCAACAGTCACTTTTTATTTCAGCACTCTAAAGTAAAAAGCTACACAATCCATCAATTAGGGTTTGAAGAACTGTTGCCAAACTTGTAACATGCTAGAGACAGAATAATCACTGCAATTATGATTTAAGAATTTGCTTATTTAAATCGAGACTTTTTTTGGCCGTATGTATAATAATGTCACTTCATTCATCTTTCAGAAGAATACAATCAGAGTTATATAAAAAAAAATGTCTTGGCTTTCCCAAGTTTTATAATGGCAGTAAAGTCCATAAAATTCCACGTATCCATCATAAACGAGCTCCACACGGCCCCAGGGGGTTAATAAAGGCCTGAATTGAACACCTTCATTTTTGGGTGAACTATCCCTTTAAGAGACAGGTAAAACTGACAGACATGGAAAAAATGCATAGAGGTGATAAAACACCTTAAAAGTACAGAATAATACTCTTAAAATATACAAGTTTTTAATTGATATTTGTTAAAAAACAACTTAAACATAATTGTGACGAAACAACTTACAAGCTCCATTGATCTCCATTTAATTTTATTACTTTTTGAAAGGTTTGAGGACTTTTTTGTACTCTTTCTTCCATACATTTTGAATAGTGTGTCAACGTATTATCTAACTATATAGAAAGAATTTGAACTAATGCAAAAGCCAACTCTTAATCTCTTCACTGCGACAATTTATCCTCATGACACAAAGACGCAGTGCAGCACCTTTATAACGCCATTTATCTAGCTGTCACTCAAATCCATATAATTGTTTAAGAGCAGGTCAATAGCTGGTGTTAAATGTACTTAGTGTCAATCACTCATATTTCCCGGCTGCAAAAAGCCGGTCAGTTGAAATCTTCAACTGTAAATCGAATATGGTGCTTTATTGTGTTCTGGAAAGGACTGAGAGGTGGATCACAATGTTAGTCATTGCTTTACAAATCATTTTGTTTAGTCTGTCTGTTTGTAAGATGCCTGTGATATTTATATCCCTAACATTGGCACGTGATTGGCTGATTGTGAAAATTGGCCAACTGTTGCTTGAACGAACTCCTGCTTGTCTTGTCATGTCTAAATTTGATCGTTAATTGAGCGATTGAGTCAACATGTTGGTTTTTAATGACTGGCTGTTGGTTCAAAAATCAAAAGAGAGAAACGTATAATGTTTCTTTGCTAATTAGATGCCTGCCTCTAGTAGTTTTCTTATTTTTAGCAATATTTGCACCAATTTAACACAAATCCGCTTGATCTGTAGTGATGCTGGTTTGTTTTCACAAGTAAGTAGGTCTGTTTCTATGCCTGCGGTTAAAGCATTTACCTGCTGTGAGACGATGTGAGTCTGTTAGGTAAAATTTTAACTCTGGTCTGTAATGAAAGACTGCTCTCTTTCAAGCAGCATGTGCATACCATGGTATATTAATATGTTGATCATTCTGTATCATATCAAAGTACAATGGTATTATTTGATAGCATCTGTATGCCTTGCTACTGCCACAGTACTTTTTTTTAAAGGATGCTCTCAAACTGCTGTTTAAAAGATGTAATTATCAGATGTGGCAAGTGGCTTTTGTTTCAGTTTAATCTTTAGCAATGTGCTTTATTATTATTGTAAATGTCAGATTCGTTTTGTAAAATGTCTGGAGTTTGTTATAATTTGCATCATCTCCTTTAAAACTTTGAGTGGTTACCGTAGAAACAGGCAAGGAAGGCTTTTGTCTTACAATATAATGCAGTTTATACTAGTGTTGGTCATTTGTGTTTGCCTATTAGTATGTACACACTTGAAACTATTTTAAAATAACTAATTATTTTAAATTAATAAAGTATTATTTGTAACCATAGTGTATTCATCATCTGTATACACACATGTATACAGGCATGTGAAAAAGAAAGGGCACCCTATTGAATTCTATGGTTTTATGTATCGGGACATTAAAAAAAATCATATGGTTCTTGGCAGGTCTTAAAATGAGGTGAATACAACCTCAAATGAACAACATATTACCCATTATTAGCCCATTATCATTATTTATTTAACAATACTAGGCCAAAATGCAGAAGCCAAGGGTGACAAAGAAAGTACGTCCTTACTGCTTCCATAGGAATAAAGAGGGTAGCAGTTGAATGCTGCTAATCAAATGCCTTTGATTACCTGATCATCAGCAAGTGCAATCACCTCTATAAAAGTAGACGTTTTGGCAGTTCACTGGTCTGGAGCATTCAGGTGTGTGTTAACACAGTGCCAAGGGGGAAAGACATCAGCAATGATCTTAGAGAAGCAATTGGTGCTGCCAATCTAGGAAGGGTTACGAGGCAATTTCCAGACAATTTGAAGTCCATTATTCTACAGTAAGATTATTTACAAGTGGAAAACATTCAAGACAGTTGCCAATCTTCCCAGGAGTGGGCGTCCAAGCAAATTCACCCCAAGGTCAGACCATGCAAAAAATCTCAAAACAGCTACTGTATAAACTCTACAGGCCTCAGTTAACATGTTAAATGTTAAAGTTCAGGGCAGTACCATTAGAAAAAGACGGGACAAGTATTGTTTGTTGCATCTGAACAAACCACAAGACTTCTGGAACAATGTCCTTTGGCAGACGAGACCAAAGTCGAAATGTTTGGCCATAATGCACTGTGCCGCCAATACAAGTTAGGTGAAAACTAAACACAGCATGTTAGCTCATACCAGCTGTCCATCACGCTGTTGGAGGGTTGATGCTTTTTGGCTTGTTTTGCAGCTAAAGGACCTGTTGGGAACCTTGCAGTCTTTGAGTCGGCCATGAACTCCTCTGTTTACCAAAGTATTCTAGAGTCAAATGTGAATCCATCTGTCTGACTGCTCATATTGGGTCATGAAACAGGACAATGATTCCAAGCACCAGGGTTGGGTATCGAGAATCGAGTATCGATTTGAACTGAGACTAACTTTTCGTTTTTCCCGGAATCGTTCAAAAGTTAAAATTTCGATTCCTAGTTTCGATATTCACAGTCCGCCGAGCGGAAGAAGAAACCGCTGAACAACACCAACGAAGAGAAGCGTCTACCGGAAGTGTTGGCATAACCACGCGAACATGAGTACCTTACGTCGGCGATCCAAAGTGTGGCTTCACTTTTCTAAAAATAACGAAATCTCGGCAAAATGCAAAATTTGTGACAAAAGGAGTATTTTTACAGAAGGAGTATTTCCTTCAGAAAGGATTATTTCCTTCAGAAAGGCCGTTGGTTAGCAAGGTTAGCTAAACTTTTTTGACCCTGCCTCTTAAAAGAATCAGAATCGAGAATCGTTAGGAACCGGAATCGAAACAAGGAATCGGAATCGGAATCAGAATCGTTCAAATTCAAACGATACCCAACCCTACCAAGCACACTAGCAAATCTACAATAGAATGGACTGGGCCAGTCAAAGTCTAGACCTTAACCCGACTGAAAAGTTTTCAACGTTTTCTTAAAGGGATACTCCACTTTTTTTTTGGAAATAGGCTCATTTTACCACTCCTCCAGAGTTAAACAGTCGAGTTTTACCGTTTTCGAATCCATTCAGCCGATTTTCTGATATTTAGAAGAATATCAGTAACTGGACCAGAAACTGTGTGGTTACTGATATTCTTCTAAATATCAGAAAATCGGCTGAATGGATTCGAAAACGGTAAAACTCGACTGTTTAACTCTGGGGGAGTTGTAAAATGAGCCAAAAAGTGGAGTATCCCTTTAACATTGCAACATTGCATATCTAATCATCTCCTGACGAACACATTAATTATTATTTGGATTATCACCAATTAAACACAATTAGTGAGTCACTTAACCATGCATAATGGTTATGTAACATTTAATGCACTTCATGTTGTTGATAACATGGAATATATTTTCTTTCTCTTTGTATTTTTATATCAATATGGTACAAGATTATACTATTTAAATCAATGTGATAAATGAGTTCAAAAATTTATCTGAAAAGTAGTCAAAACATTACCTAAAATGAGTAGAGTAGCCTACTAGACAAATGGGATATAAGCAAAAACAAATACATTTTTTTCCCCTTTTTACTCATTTTGTGAGACTCTCTCATACACTTTGAATATCAGAGCTTGTTGAATGTGATATTTTTAGGGCTGTCAAACGATTAATCGCGATTAATTGCATCCAAAATAAAAGTTTGTGTTTACATAATATATGTGGGTGTACTGCGTATAATTATTTTGTATACATATATAAATACACACACATGCATGTATATTTAAGAAAAAAAATTATTTATATATAAAATTTTGATATTTATATATAATATAAATTATATATAAATCTATATACAGTATATACATGAAAATATTTCTTAGACCTATACAAACGTGTGTGTATTTATATATTTAAAATAATTATACACAGTGCACCTACATCTATTATGTAAACACAAACTTTTATTTTGGAGGTTGACAGCCCTAGATATTTTATGATGGATTTTAATACTTTGAGATTGAAAAGTTTGGAACTGAGGCAAGAGTAAAACAAGCAAAGGTAAAAGGTAAAAAGTTGGCTTCATATAACAAAAAGTTGAAATTAGTTTTGATACAAATCAACCAATGGGGCATTACAGTGCCCTTAGTTGGAGAAACACTTGTATACAGTAATTATACTCTTTTTTTCTCTCAAGATCACTTGTGTTTCAATAGAGGTCCAGCACTCCAGAACTGAGATCATATCGAAGATGTAATCTAATTTGGAACACTGTGTACATCCTTGCTCCACCTGTAGGACGCAGCCGAGCAGAATGCAGAGGCCACAATAGAGATACACTCGCATTCGTATTTGATATAAGCCTCATGGAATGCACATTGACAGAGGCTGCCATCAGAAATCTCAAGTGAATATATGAGTGGATGCAATCAAATACAGAAATCTGGTTATGAACGCAAGGCTCCACATATTTCAGACAGTATTTTATGCTTTTAGGATAAGGCAGAGCACTAGAGCAGATTGTCCTGTTTGTGTGTGTGCATGCGTATTTGTCCTCATAACTCCCTGTTAATCATAAACAAATGGAGTATAATTGAGCGTAGACAATCTGATGAATGGTCTTTTGAACTAGCAGTGCTGTGGGAAGCAAATGCAATTATTGTTTTACAAGTCTCCATTTAGGTTTTATCAGATCTCTTCCATTTGAGCGATGACAGAAGACATTTCAAAATCTTCAAATTCTATCAGATTTATCTTTTGTTTTAGCATTTAGGATTTATATGTTAAATAATGATCCCAGGTTTTTTTTAACTTCCATGGAAAATTTGGTTTGGTTTTGCATCTGCGCTTGCTAAAAATTCATAAAGTCACTATAATGTTCAAAAGTGTACTGTAGGTCAGCTAGATTTTTAAAATGTTTTTGAAAGAAGTATTTTAAGCATATTAGAATGTTTTTTGAAGTATCATGTGACACTGAAGACTGGAGCAATGAAAATTCAACTTTGCATCATAGAAATAAATTATATTTTAAAGTATAGTCAAATAAATATTTCACAATATTTTGATCAAATAAATGCAAGCTTGATGAGCTTAAGAAAATTTCAAAAACATTAAAAATGTTTTTTTCCAAAAATGTTTCCAAACATTTAACTATATATATATATATATATATATATATTATAAGTATATATGTATATATTATACATTACTTGTACAATCCCTGATATGTGCAAACATCTAACCAAAAATCTGTTTAATTCCATATTAATGCATATTAATTTTTGGTAATCATAAACAACCTTTGTTAATCCAAGTAATAGTTAATGATTGATGATAAAAGTATTTATTATTGAACATTTGTGTCTATTGTCATATTGCTGTTGCCACAGTTTTGATTAACCACGATAAAAGTCACTGTATGGCTTCTTGTTTTTAAATTTTGCAGCTCATCCAGTCAGGGTTGGGAACTGGAATTATAAAAACCTCTTTTATGCGCTTTATGAAAGAGATTTTAAGGTTTATAACAGTCTTGGTGTTTTAATACCTCGTAATCCATGTTTACAAGCTTTAATTGTATTTTCTTGTGTTTATCTATTCTAGATACTCTGTCCGTTCCCCGCTGGTCCCCTCAGATACCTCGTAGAGACTTTGGCAACTCCATAAAACACAGGTGAGTTTTGTGCATGCATGAGTGTGTGGTAGTAGTTACAATATGTCAAGCCAATTAACTCACGTGGTTATGCAGCTCCAGTCATGCCTGCTCACATCTGACGACTCGATTACCCCAAGTACCACTGATCCCAAGTCAAACAAAGAGCCGGCGTTTGTGCTTATACCACAAACCACTGAAGATTTTGTGATGCAAGTTATAGGGCCCTATTTTATCAATCTAAGCGCATGGTCTAAAGCACACGGCGCAAGTGCACTCAGCTAGAAAAATGGTCTAAAGTGTTGTCCCTCTTCTCTTAATGAGTAATGATGTGTTTTGGCCGTAACATGCAATAAACCAATCAGTCTCATCTCCCGTTCCCTTTAAAAGCCAGTTGCGCTCACTCCATGGTGGATTCGCTATTTACATGGCAGAATTTGCACATCTTGTTTTAAGGCCGGCACGCCCATGGGACGTGAAAATGATAACTACGTCGGGCTGAAAAAAGCAAAAAAAACACTTGTGTCGTGCCTGGCGTTGCATTGCGCCAACTGTATGATAGGGATCATAAAGTTTATAATAAGATCTTGCCATGGCTTAGCCATCAAAAGACATGCAAAGTTCACCAAGGCTTAAAAATACCTTGTTTTTAACGTCTCCTTTTCTCTGCACTCCAAATGGGATAAATCCGACTTCGAGGGGCATTCCAGAGTGAGAGCAATCATGGCCGCCATATTGAAGGCCCTGTTCCTAATGGCACACTTCATAATCACTTACAAATGTGACACACTATAGTCTTATATACATGGACGATCACGTGGCCAGTCCATTGGAAGTCCAGAAGACCCTAGAGTGTCCCATTTGTCATTTTAGGAATCAGAAGGGTCACTTTTGTCGTGCCCTCACAGATGTGAGCTTCACAGTAGACTTCTACTCAACAGTCAAAGTGCTGTTACGTCACGGAAGTGCAAACTGTTTAGGATGCCATTTGGGACAGGGCCAGAATCAAAGGGTATAACATTTGTGCGACTACGGTGCCTCCTCATTTAGCTTGGCAAGATGGCGCAGAAGTTTTGGTGCTCGACACCCTTCATCCCTTCGAAGGCCTCACATATTAGGGCATTGGGATGAGCCCTTCAGAATGGACTGCAGGTGTGAAAATGAATGTCAACATAGATGGACAACTGCCACAGTTTCAGATAAACAGATCCAAAAAATTGAAACGCTCATGTCAACTTTAAACTGAGATGGCTACGGTGATGTGAGCTGCGTACTAAAGCCAGCCTCCTCTTTTATGAGACAGCGCGGCTTCAATCTAATGAAGACACTTTGACACTGTCAGAACCCATTAGTCATATTCTATTAACTGTCAGCTTCTGTTCATATCAGAGAAATAGATTGGCAAATGCACAGTGACCCTTCAGAGGAACTCCATTGCAGGAGATTTGAATGGCCCTTTCATTGTGGAGAACGGCGACATGTAAACAAAAAGAGATAGAGAGAGAATAAATTAAGAAAATATAGAGCGCTTGCTGAACAATGGCCAATGCATCCATATGGCCTTTGTCCTCACGTATATTTGTCAAGTGCGGATGCTCAGTTAAGCGCAAAGGAGATATTGAGAGCTACTATTAAATTACTCTGATTTGAGAATTACTGGCAAAGTGTCTCTCTTTGGGCATATCTGTCTCTCGATGAAAAGGTTACTTGGCAAACGTGATCGCTGCAGTGACACATTCGCTCTTTTATCTGAAGAGTTTAGGAGTGGTTGTCAAAGGTCAGAACCATCTGTCGATAGTTTGACAGCGAAGCAAAACAAACCCATATGGCCTCATGCATTTTAAAAATGGATGAAATTAGATTCTATAAAAGGGTCAGTAATGAATTGCGTCACCCGTTTGTGCTTCCGCAGGTTTTCCACGAAGTATTGGATGTCGCAGACGTGTATCGTGTGCGGTAAAGGAATGCTATTCGGCTTGAAATGCAAAAACTGCAAGTAAGTGCTTAAATGCCACCAAAAAAATTAAAAATCATGCTTTTCTTAATCGTACGCATGACATAACAATGTGAAATTATGAGATGCTAATTCATAATTATGTGATTCAAAAGTAGACATTTACCAAAATTATGAGATGCTATGTCATAATTATGTGATAAAAAGTAGAAAGTATGACATAAAAGGTCAACATTGAGATAAAAAGTCATAAAATGTAAATGATGAGATAAGTTATTATGGACAAAAAGCTATTGTGACTTTTTGTTTCACAATAAATCGTTAGAATTGATTTTTGAATTTTTGGTAAATTGATTTATCAATCAATTTAAAAGATTTTTATCTCATAATTCTTTATTCTCGATATTTAATGAGTTCATTCTCAAGATTGTATTTCGACTTTTTTTCTCGAAATTTAACAAAAAATTTTCTCGAAACACAACAACTTTATTCTCAAGATTGTATTATGACTTTTTCTCTCGAAATTTAACACGTTTTTTTTTTCCCCCCGAAACACAATGACTTTATTCTTAGTATTTAAGGAGTTTATTCTCAAGATTGTATTACGACTATTTTCTTGAAATTTAACGAGTTTAATCTCTGGTTGTGATGAGTTTTGCATGGGCAAACCACCACTTAGGTTTTCTTTAAGATAAAAAGATAATAAAATCAAGTAATTTTTGCAATTCTGTCTGTTTTTTGCAATCGCTTCTGATGCAGAAATTACACGCTGAATCTCTGCACATCATGTGTAGGCCATAAATGTCAAATGTTAAATATAAACTCCACTATTTATTGCCATTTCTTAATCCATCTCTTATGATCATACACATCTCTGAAAAAGAAAATTCATAGCATTTCAGCTTTGTAAAGATGTGATTTGATGTTTTGGTTGTCATCAAAGCCTCTTTTAGAATTCAGTGCGACACATTTTGTTCCTGCAGTAGTGTCAGTAGAACATTCAAATTGAGCATAATTATCATTATCATTAAAAGATTATTTGAATAAATTACTTTCCTAATAGTTTCCACTCTACCACCCTTGACTATGGCATCTTGTTACTAAGATACTTGCTGGCTTTTGACACCTTCCAAATGATGGCTGCATATTAAGTGTTTGTTTTGAATATTCATTGATTTGCTTTTACAAGAGCAAACTAATAAACATTTCTGTCATGCTTTCTTTCACCAGATTGAAGTGCCACAACAAATGCACCAAAGAAGCACCGCCCTGTCATTTACTCATATACCACAGAGGAGGTAGGGAATCATTCAGAGGTATTTAAACTTTTATGTTTTCTTCTTTTTTTGTTAACTCCATGAATGAATGCTAAAATCCATTGTACTACACAAGGCAGGCCATTAATTATGGTTCAAATGTGATTTCAGAAACAGCAATGTTCCTATACACAGCATGTTTTCAACCTCATAATTCCTTAATATTCAATTGAACATATATTTAATTACATGCTTTATCTGTCTAAAGAAAAATTTTGCATTTAGAAAATTGGTTCCCAAACAAGAGAATGTGTTTTAAGGGAATAATTCTGGGAACAATGAAGAAGGGTTTTTTTTTTTTAAAGACTGTCATAGTGGCTTCACATCTGCCTTGCATTAATGTACTAAACAATTTGTCTTGTTCTCTGTGAAGCATTATGTTTAACCTTCAGACTGCAGCCTCCTTACCATTTTTTTCTCTTTCTTTCTTTTTCTCCAACTGTGTGCTGTTTTCACCACCTCATCTTTCTCTCATTTGTAATGTTGCAGATCAAGGAACATCTCAAGGTGAGAGAGCAGGTTTGTGCCCCTTAAGCACATTATTTCCTTTTTCATACCTTCAGGTTTGTTTTGCCGATGTCGTATGAATATGTACACGACCAATCAAAAGTTTGTTGTTTGTAAGATTTTTTTATGTTTTTGAAAGAAGTCTCTTCTGCTCAACAAGGCTACATTTATCTGATCAAAAATGATTATTACAATTTTCAATTATAACATATTTATAAAATAGAATTGATTCCTGTCATGTCAAAACTGAATTTTCAGCCTCATTCCTCTTCAGTGTGACATGATCCTTCAGAAATTATTTTAATATGCTGATTTGTTGTTTTTTTTGTGTGTGTTTTTTTACTATTATTAATGTTAAAAACAGTTGCGTTGCTTAACATTTTTTGTGGAAACCTTGATACATTTTTTCAGGTTTCTTCTCAATGAAAAGAACCGCATTTATTTGATTTAGAAATCTTTTATTTTTAATATTATAAATGCCTTTTACTGTCATTGTTGATCAATTTGATGTGTTCTCGCTGAATAAAAGTACTTATTTCTTAAAGAAAAAAATCATACTGACCCCATTCTTTCGAGAGGTAATGTATATCAATATATTACAGTATATGAATACATGAATATAGCATAGCAAATATGTTAACCCAATTTTAAAATACTTTCTTTCTGCTATACTTTAAAAAAAGTGAACAGTGATTTTTTATATGCCCTGGTCGTCGCTGTGATATTTCTGATAGATACTGTACATAATGCATGGGTTAGTGGCTCTTCCATTAAAATGTGACAAGACTTTTCAGAGTTTTTCTGTTACCGTGACAACTGCCTCTTGTTACCGTGGATACTATGCTGTTTCTCTCGCTCTCTCTCTTAGCTCGTCAGCTCGTCAGGACCGAGTCGGTACCATGTGACATAAACAACCCCCTCAGGTACTTAGACCTCCACATTAGCCAGACTCTCCCCAAGACCAACAAAATCAACAAGGTAAGAATAGTTACGTATTACATCTAAGCAAACACATCTCAACACTGTTACATCCCTCCACTGTCAACATTATTACAAAACTATCTTGGCTAGACTGGCACTACATGTCCTTCCTGCAATTTTCAACACATTTGCTTTTGCTTTTTATTGAAATAAGTTGCATCAAAAGCCATTTTTGCAGACCAAAACCAAACAACCTTCCTGTAGTTTTCCACACAACTGGTTTTCGCATATGTGTATTGGAATACAAAGCACGACTATGAGCGTGACATTTTTAAGACAAGTATATGTTTTAAAAACGTGTCTTGAGAACCCCGTGTTCAATTCCATTCCATTGCGCTTTATTTAGTTGATTTTAAATGCAAGAACACGTCCTCCGTCTCCTCTTCTGTGTGAAGGGAACTGACTTCATATCCAATAAACATCACTTCAGATAAAGCTGGGAAAAAATAACAGCAAAAGAATATGCGGCTACAGTATGTGTACCTAATATATCTGTCAAAGGAATAACTGTGACAAAGTATAGTTCACTGCAAATTTAAAAAATGTTTAATAATATGAAACGTGTTGCTTTCAGTTATGTACTGTATGGAAGTCTTAAAGGGATAGTTCACCCAAAAATTAAAATTAAGTCATTATTTTCTCACCCCCATGCTGTACCAACCCCGTAAGACCTTCGTTCGTCTTCGGGACACAAATGAAGATATTTTTGATCAATTTGAGAGCTGGATCACTCCTACATAGACTGCCTAAGGGATTGAAACTTGACGGCCCAGAAAGTCATTGAAGAAAATGTTAAATATTCCATGTGACTACAGTGGCTCAACTATAAGTTTATCAAGCGTTGAGAATACTTTTTGTGCAGAAAAAACAACAAAAATAATAACTTACTGTAATTCGACTATTCCTTTTCTTCCTTGTAGGCCTGAGACGAGAGTTCAAGAAATTTCCATGACGCATGCGCGAGAAATTTCCATGCACGTGTTTTTTCTGCACAAAAAGTATTCTTGTCGCTTGATAAACTTATAGTTGAGCCACTGTAGTCACTTGGAATATTTAAACATTTTCTTCATTGACTTTCTGGGCCGTCAAATTTCAATCCCTTAGGCAGCCTATAGCAGTGATCCAGCTCTTAAATTTAATCAAAAATATCTTCATTTGTGTTCCGAAGACGAACGAAGGTCTTACGAGGTTGGTTCAGCATGGGGGTGAGTAATTAATGACTTAATTTTCATTTTTGGGTGAACTATCCCTTTAAAGTCAGCATGAAACGGAAGTTGCAGGAGTTTATCCAACAGTAACAGCTTCTCGAACAGGAAAAAATGTTGGGCGGGACTTGATTTTTTTCCATCAGGAATTGATTGGATTTGGATGGTTGTGGTTTGCTATTGGTCGATCTCACGTGAGTGACAGGTCGTCCTGACGCCCTCTGGCCAATAAAAAAACATCTTCAGAGATGCTGCTAGAAGGAAGGGAGGTTATTTTGATTAAAAGATTATGAGGGCACATGAATTAAAAAAATAATAATGTTGTGCATGGTTTAATCATTTACATTTATTCATTGGTTGACTTTACATTGCTATATATGTCAGAGGTCGCACGCCTCTGGAGCAACTAGGGGTTAAGTGTCTTGCTCATTGGTGTCTCGCAGTGGATTCGAACCCTTGTCTCTCACACCAAAGGCATGTGTCTTATCCACTGCGCTATCACCACCCCATTTATAATAAAAACAGCAATATTCCAAAAAATAAGAATGGTCAATTTTGACAATTCTTGGTGACTTTAAGAAGTAACACTTTTTTTTTTTTGTATCCAACTCATTTTTAAGGTAAGAACCAGCGCTGCCATTTGTAACTTGAATGTTTGAGGATTCTGGTGTCATTCGTTTCCAGTTATTTTACCTGTACAAAAACAGCCTTTATTGTCATAATCATAAACAAATTGTTTTTTTGCCAAATAGTTTTACTGTTTACTGTACTTTGTTATTCTAGTTATCTATATCTACCTGTAGCGGCTAATAAATTGGAACTCTTGCATAACGGTATCGTTTACTTTGAAACTCGTTTTCAAAAATGCATACAAAATGCAAATGTTATATTCAAAACACATAAAATGTTTTCGTTTTTAGTAGCTCATGCTAATTTGCCCTGCTTGGTAAATCTGGCCCTTAATCACCAGAAATAGTATCCAAAAATCCTGGCATAATGACTGGCATAGCATAGTGTCTTTTTTCTTTTGCCTTTTTTGTTGTTTTATCAAATATACAGTACATGCCACTCAGTCTTCCTTTTTACAACACAATCTTGGACAGTTTTTCTAATGTAGCACGACGACTCTCCAGATTTCAGCCCTCAGGAGATCAGGTCCACAGCCGCCACACCACTGGTTTTTGATGAATATTTTACTGACCGTGAGAATGAAGCCAGGTTTACTGATGTCTGACCGTGCCAGTAATGAGCAGAGGCTAGGGAGTGTTTTTTTGTGTTATGAAAGGTCTGTCTCTCTCTGTTTCAGGACCACATCCCTGTGCCGTATCAGCCCGACTCCAGCAGCAACCCCTCCTCCACCACCTCCTCCACCCCTTCATCTCCTGCTCCCCCTCTGCCGCCCAGCGCGACACCCCCGTCTCCTCTGCACCCGTCCCCGCAGAGTGCCAGACAGCAGAAACAGTCCAACCTTACAGGTACCAGCTAAAAAACACAAGACTATATTATACTTTCCTATTAGATTGAGATTGTTCCCATTGAATTTAAAACAATTGCTTTTTTCTTCTATCAATACAAATTATATCATCATAATAGCTAGAGTATAGCTTTACTGTTTATGAATTTGAATCCAACATAACTGAAAAAAGACTGTTTAGTGAGGGAGTCAGTTGCGTTTCCCGAAAGCATAGTTAGCCAAATATGGTCGCAAGTTCCATCATTATCAGCATAGTTTAACGAGTCTGTTTTTTCCCAAAATCATTCCCAAACAGCATCGGAAAGTTGTGTGGTTGGAACGACAGCTCTCGAGATGTGGTTTGAAACATAGTTTCTAAATTGCATGACATGTGGACTTAAAGGGATAGTTCACTTTGAAATGAATTTTTGGTATGTTTTAGCTTACCTCAAGGGCATCCAAGATGTAGGTGTCTTTGTTTCCCCAGTAGTTTCAATTTTGATATTTTTAGGTCAAACCGTTCTTGTCTGTCAGTCATATAATGGAGGTCTATGGTCACCACCTCAAAGAGCATGCACAGAGAAGTCCAAATTAAACACGATTTAATGACTCGTAAATGTAAGCACACATTGATGACCTAAAACACGAAACGAGCGGTTTGTGTGTGAAAACGAACAGTATTTATATGGTTTTTACCTTTATCGATTTTGAATGTGGTCTCAGACTTTTGGACATTTCTGTATCCTAAAAGTCGGTATTTCTATATTCTCTTTGTGATAAACTGTGGTGAATTTTTCAGAGCAATAACACACGCCAATAATCACCTGGGGGTTTGTTGAATTTGATTGAATTGTGTCTGCTTCTCTCCTGTGCTCCTCTCAGCATCTCATTTCTACAAATACAAGCAGCAGTTCATCTTCCCTGGTAAGTGTGTCATAATTGGTCATTACCCCTACCCATAATGCAGCGCGGCATACCGAGGCAAACTTTTTTGATGTCATTTTGATGCCATCTTTTCTTTGAGACGCAACAAACCCTCTCCCTCTGTCTCTCTTTCCGTCTTCTTGTCGTCTCTTAACCAGCAATGCTGTGTTCTGTAATGATGGTTCCTTTAAAGGCGAGGCCGGCTGATAAGTGCCTGTATTCTGTGGGAGGCACTCAGCTCGCTGCATGTTTCTGATGAGCGTGTGGAGGGAGGAAAGCCATGGTCTTGTTGATAGTTTAGATAGTGGCTACAGATGGTAATTTGACTGGTTTAATCCAATGAAGAGAACACTTATGTGAGGTGCTGAGATCACATTGTACCTTTAAGAAGGGAACATAGGGCCAGTTTTATCCATTAGACATAAAGGGCATTTTTTGTTAAAATATAATCAAGAAGGGTTTCATCTTTCCTGACAATAAAGCATAATATATTTGTCCGAGAGTATAATATGTTGCTTACTTACCAATTCAATAAATCAATGGACATTCAGTGTTGACTTGAGTTGAGATTTTATTCTCATTTTATTTATTCTTCTCACACTAATTGATTCATTGATTCATTTCTCAAACGACTATGTAGGAAGCAAAGGGGCAGGTTTGGTCTCAGCTTTGGTGGTGACATCCCACCCCCAAACCACCCCCTCGGTTTTTTCAGCCAATCAAATGATGGCGTTTCTTGTACTGTCGTCCTGACCGTCGGAATCGATCCAAATAGCAGCACTGAAGTTTGCTAAAATATTGGTAGGGACAATTTTCATCGTAAAATATTGATTGGGACTAGTACCTAGCGCTAGCCTGCCCCTTAATCCCCTTAATTATTTAGTTTATGATACAATGAATTTAATATTTTTAGTGAAATATGCTTTTTGAAGTTGATGCTCAGAAGTGTGTGGATGGAAATCACCTGTTTATATTTGACTTTGAGTTATATTGTATTATTAAAAAAACAATCTTGTTACTGCACTAGCATTATAACAAAGTTTTTGCTCAACTAACAAAGCAATATATTTCAGAATATTAAAATACATTTGCAGACTGAATAACATGCAGTTATTCACAACCTTACTATAACCCCTACTCTTCTGCACAATGGTAAAGATCAAAACTTCAACATAATAGAAACTCTTTAAAATGTCAAACATAACTGACATAAACATTAACAGATGTTTCCCTTTACTCAATAACACATAAAATAACACTTAATTTCAACATTTCCTCTCCATTATCAGCCACGTGCAAAGCATGCTGGGAACTAACATTGGTGTCTTTAAATAAAACCACTTAAAATAAATTGGTACCCCTTTTTCCTTAATTTTATCAGCTGTGTTTCCTTAAAGAAATTAGAAAAATGTATCTCTTGGTTGTATTAGTGAAATGATCTCAATATTTTCTATACAACACTGAACCACAATTTTCTTAATAAAATATAAACAATATTTTTAATTATCACCTTCATTTTTTTAATGAAATTTACAAGACCCATGATTCATTTTTCACAGTGTACAAATGTCTTGAATCATGAATAATATCATGAATATCATGAATAATAAAATAATAAATCTTACTGACCCCAAGCATTTGACCGGTAGTAATTCTTCAGATGGTTGTGTAGTAAACAACACAGTGAATCAGCTTTTGACTGTTGCAGTGTAAGTCAGATAGTTAAATTTTGTTCTCAGCAATGCTCCTGCATGTTTCCATGAATTTATTTCTCTATTAGTCTACAAAAATACACTCTTTTACAAATGTCGTTTTCTCTCTCAACTCTGCCTTGTGACTTATTTTTAACTCTTTCTCTTTGTAGACGTGGCCCCTGAGGTTCCCACCAGGGCCCCTCAAGTCATTCTACACCCTGTTCTGTCTGAGACTGGGTAAGTATGTGTGTGAATATATGTGTGTGAGTTTGTTGATTTGACATTTTAGGATGCATTTAAACATGATGACATCAGTCTGCCTGTGTAGAGCGTTCCAAATCAGTCTGAGGTCATAGACAGCAAGAGTAAAGTTGTGCCCTAAATGACACACTATACGCTATGCACATATACTGTTCACTATGTACTCGACCATGAAGTGTATGAATTTTATAAGGTTATTTTGTCATCCAACATCTAAGTGTGATAGCCCCGCCCCTTGCGACAGTTCAGTGCATAAAGTGGCCAACATTACATACTTAATTTTTTCTGTTAATTAAGTACAACATCTGGGTATTTAAAGTGCACTTTTTTGGTGGGGGGGATCTTAGAGTGTGAATTAGTGCAAATGCATGTAAATCAAATATGTTAATTTATCTCTTTAACACTTTAGTTAATGACATTATTTGCATTAACTAACTACATTTGTTGCAGTGTTTAATCATCTGTGTTCACGTTAGTTAAAAAAAAAAGTTTTCATTGTTAGTTCATGTTAGCTGAGGTCCATTAAATAATATTAACAGATACCACTTTCGATTTTAATAATATAATTAATCGTTAATGCATTTATTTTTAAATAATGTATTAGTAAATGTTGAAATTAACATATTTTGACATAGATATATTTTTCACTGTTAGTTCATGTTAACTTATGTAGTTAACTAATGTTAAGAAATGGAACCTGTTGTAAAGTGTTACCATTATCTATTGTTAAGGCCTTTGTGGAAATTTAGGTAAAAAAAAAAAAGAAGCTCTAATTACCTCTGGTTTTATTTAACCTAACAGTGTTCTCTGAAGGTCACATGTTAATCAGCTTCTGTTCATTCTGAATGCAAAATTAGTAGAATTCATAAAATATAGATTACTTTCTATTTACAATGCCAGCAGCCATATCACCCTGTAGCCCAAGACTGGTGAATATTATACACTATAAACTAATTGGCTTCATCACCCTGTCTCCTCTCCACCAATTAGCTGGTGTGTGGTGGGCGAAATATGGCTACTGTCGCATCATCCAGGTGGATGCTGCACATTGGTGGTTGTTGAGAAGATCCCTCTTCCATGTAAAAGCGATGGATTAATATTGTATTGTTATGCTTATTTTGCTTTTTTGCCCCTTTGGATAGAGGTCAAATACCATCAAATGTGGAATTGTTATGCTTTTTGTCACTTATAAAGATACGCCAAGACCATTTAACTAGGGCTGGGTAATAAATATCGATTTCTCGATATGAATCGATTCTCATTTTTATGAACCGATATCGATTCTTAAATCTCAAGAATCGATTAGTCATCCTGTTTCATTTGAATGAATGGATCATTGTATCGCGGCTGCGCGCATCCAACAAATCGCAATAATCGTTGTCCTTTGTTACTATTGATATGAAACAAAGTCTCAATTTTCAAATTACGTCCATTTTCTTGAAAAATTCAAAAACATAAATAGCGTTTTGGGGCTGTGGCGTGAGATCGCTCTGGAGAAGCAGCAGCGCTGATCTCTCTAACGGCTTAATAATACCAGTTACAGCGCCAAATAAACATGAACGAGCATCTGAAAGTGTGTTAAAGATAGAGTACAACTTATCGAAATCCGTATCATGTCACATTGATTCGCTCAATCAGCGTTTCAACCGTGGAAAGACGTCAGTTAAACAGCTTGTAATCAATGTATCGTCATATTTACCTCAGAAAACCCACATAAACTTGTTAGTCAGCTAGAATAAATAACTCTAGAGAGGAGCATTTTGCTAAATATATACACCATATTACATATGCATTATAATCTTAATGTTCTTCAATATTTAATGCATATTTGAATAAATCTGGCAAGTTTTTATGACAGTCACCATTTAAATGTTTATATTTCATATTATCTTATTATTATAAAAATAAATAAAAGTGTAATTTAAGTGTTTGTAGCTACAAAACAGTTGTAATGAAGGCTAATGAAGCCTATAGGCTACAACTAGACTCCCATAGTTTACAGCATTAGTTAAGAGATTTGTTTCCCTTGAGAAAAATGGCCATTTATTGTAAATGATATCCAAAATAATCCATATTGAATCGAATCATAATCGAAATCGAATCGAATTGCAAGCTTGTGAATCGAAATCGAATCGAATTGTGAAATTTGTCTCAATACCCAGCCCTACATTTTACATTGTTTATTAATATACAAAAGTGTCTGAAATGTCATGTTCTGTCCTGTACTGTCTGTGTGCGTATTTAGAGCGATGCCCAGAGAAAGGCCACAGACATGTCAGACAGTTACGCCACGGCTTGTGTCTATTTATGGCAGATATGAGCATTTTAGATTACAGAATTATTGGAGCAAAAATATTTGTGGTGCAATAGTTGATGTGACTGAAGACAAGTCACACACACACTCTTTCACCAAACAAAGAGTGGGCTTGAGTTCACGCTACAGTGATGATGTCAACCATATCTGAGTATGTTTTGGAAAACTCAAAGACCCATAAAGAAAAATTGCCTTTTTAATGAACTGAATCAAGATGCAATACCTTCAGAAAAAAAAGGCATTTCAGTGTCTGTAATGCTTTGACAGCAGTATGTACTGCATTTTGCAGCTGAAATAAGTTGTTTGACATGGCTTTAGAGTGCACTTGTTTACAAGCATGTATGCATAAATGCCCTGACAGATCTTCCGGCATTGTCCGTCCATATTTTTCATCCCAAACTAGGGTCAAAGGCGTATTAACAAACACATTTCTTACCACACACATGTATAAGGCAAGTCATCCAGACTGAATAAGGCCTTTAGATTTATGCAGTTTTAGACACTGAATGTCTTTTTTGTAAGTGGAAGATGATGATTATATGCTGTACTGGCTAATAAGGTCATGGAAAAGTTTTAATCCTTATACAGTATGTGGTAGAATGTGCACTTTAAAACATGATGTGTTGGATTTACTTCAAATATATATGCGCCATTTTTGCATCATACTTTTAAAGTAATCCCAACTAGGAATATTTTTACTGAAAATTAACAAGACACCCTTTGTTATATGTACTTAAATATTTGAGTTCACACATATAACAAAGGGTGTCTTGTTAATTTTCAGTGAAATTATTCCAAGTTGGGATTACTTTAAAAGTATGATGCAAAAATGGTACATATATTTTAAGTAAATCCAATGCAGTGCAGGCCATGTGAGATCAAATCAAATCTTAGTTCTGTTAACTTAATATTTTAGCTCATTTATAAAAATAAGACAATTAAATGAGTTGAACCAACCATTTGAAACAATTTTTCCTGGAATTTTTCTGTGATATTTAGACTATATAGTTATGCAGAGTCAAAACCCGGAAGACTAATTCAGCATGGGTTCCCTCAAGATTTTCCAATGGGGTTTTAAAATGTGTTTTTTCAATTTATGAGCAAAATAAGGTCTGTGGTAAACATAACTTGGGGTTTATAAACGCTATTATAAAACTACCTAGGAAAATCTCAAGGGAACCGGTGGCGAATTAGTCTTCTGGGGTTTGAGTTTATGCGAGGTTCGTCACAGATAGGATGCTAACTCAAGCTGTAGAGCCACTTTTGTAGAAGCTAAAAATATGAAGATGAACAAGCAGATTTTTCTATGTGATCCTTTCAGATGGCCTAAAGTAAACAATGGATTTTAATTCCATTATAGGCCTTTGAAAATGAAACATTGGCTCGTTCTGCTGAGGTAAACGACCCTCCCTGTGCAAACACATTTTCTGTTTTCTCTTCACACAGTACCAAAGTGAGTCCCTTGCTACAAATTGAGGTTGAGCCAACATCTGATGTGAGTCATCCTGCTTCTATTGCAAATGTGTACAATCATATGCTAAAACCTGAGTACAAACACTCTTAAAAATAAAGGTTCTTTATTGGCATAGATAATTCCATGAAGGACCATTAAAATCCATGAAACCTTTCCATTGCACAAAAGGCTCTTTAGATTATTAGAATGTTTACTGTATAAAAAAAGGATCTTTTAAGAACTGTTTACTGAAATATTCCTTGGGGAACCAAAAATGGTTCTTCTATTGCATTGCTTTGAAAATCCCCCTTTAGAACCTTTATTTTTAAGAGTTTTAAGATTCTATCCATCCATTATTCTGTACACATCTATCGCTCTATCATCTCTGTCTGTCTGTTATTCTGTCTGCCTGTCTATCCATCCATCTATCCATTATTCTCAGCTGTCTGTCTGTTAATCCATCCATCCATCTACCCATCTATCGTTCTATCTATTATTCTTTATATCTATCTCTCTATCATCTGCCTGTCTGTTAATCTGTCAATCCATCCATCTACCCATCTATCGTTCTATCTATTATTCTTTATATCTATCTCTCTATCATCTGCCTGTCTGTTAATCTGTCTATCCCTCCATCCACCCATTATTCTTTATATTGATCACTCTATCATCTGCTGTCTGTTAATCTGTATTATAATCCATCCATCCGTATGTCTGTCTATCGCTCTATCATCTCTGTTAATCTGTCTGCCTGTCTATCCATCCATCCATCCATTATTCTCATCTGTCTGTCTGTTAATCCATCCATCCATCTACCCATCTATCGTTCTATCTATTATTCTTTATATCTATCTCTCTATCATCTGCCTGTCTGTCAATCTGTCTATCCATCCATCCATCCACCCATTATTCTTTATATTGATCACTCTATCATCTGTCTGTCTGTTAATCTGTTTTATAATCCATCCATCCGTCTATCTGTCTATTCTATCTATCTATCATTCTTTTTATTATTTTATATCTATCGCTCTATCATCTGTCTTTCTGTAAATCTGTCTATCCATTCATCCATCCATCCATCCATCCATCCAGTATTCTTAGCTTTCTGTCTGTTAATCCATCCATCTACCCATCTATTGTTCTATGTATTATTCTTTATATCTATCTCTCTATCATCTGCCTGTCTGTCAATCTGTCAATCCATCCATCCATCCATTCATCCACCCATTATTCTTTATATCTATCTCTCTATCATCTGCCTGTCTGTCAATCCATCCATCCATCCATCCATCCACCCATTATTCTTTATATTGATCACTCTATCATCTGTCTGTCTGTTAATCTGTTTTATAATCCATCCATCCGTCTATCCGTCTGTCTATCATATTATCTATCATTCTATCTATTATTCTATCTGTCACTCTATCATCTGCATATCTGTTAATCTGTTTTATAATCCATCCATCCGTCTATCTGTCTATTCTATCTATCTATCATTCTTTCTATTATTTTATATCTATCACTCTATCATCTGTCTTTCTGTAAATCTGTCTATCCATCCATCCAAACAACCATCCATCTGTCCATCCGTCCATCCATCTATCCATCATTCTCAGCTTTCTGTCTGTTAATCCATCCATCTACCCATCTATCGTTCTATCTATTATTCTTTATATCTATCTCGCTATCATCTGCCTGTCTGTAAATCTGTCTATCCATCCATCCATCCATCCATTATTCTTTATATTGATCACTATATCATCTGTCTGTCTGTTAATCTGTTTTATAATCCATCCATCCGTCTATCCGTCTGTCTATCATATTATCTATCATTCTATCTATTATTCTATCTGTCACTCTATCATCTGCATATCTGTTAATCTGTTTTATAATCCATCCATCCGTCTATCTGTCTATTCTATCTATCTATCATTCTATCTATTATTCTATCTGTCACTCTATCATCTGCATATCTGTTAATCTGTCTATCCATTCATCCATTATTCTTTATATCTATCACTCAATCATCTGTCTGTCTGTTAATCTGTTTTATAATCTTAAAATCCATCCATCCCTCTTTCTCTCTGTCGTTTAATGTTGCGTTTATTGTTCCATCTATCAGAACGAGGAAGGCAACGATGAGGCCGAGGGCTCAGCGGACGAGTTTGAGGAGATGAATCTTTCCCTCTTGTCCGCACGAAACTTCCCGCGTAAGGCCAGCCAGACCAGTATCTTCCTGCAGGAGTGGGACATTCCCATGGAGCAGCTGGAGATCGGAGAGCTGATTGGGAAAGGCCGGTTTGGACAGGTTTACCATGGACGCTGGCACGGAGAAGTGGCCATACGACTAATTGACATTGAAAGAGACAATGAAGAGCAGCTGAAAGCATTTAAAAGAGAGGTGATGGCGTACAGGAACACGCGGCATGAAAACGTGGTCCTGTTCATGGGAGCGTGTATGAGACCCCCTCATCTGGCCATCATTACCAGGTAGGCTTGAACAGAATTTACAGCTCAATATTTCCTTGAACTCACTTTTCCTGATCTTCTCTAATCAGCATGACCTCATAGCTTGCATTAGTAGCTGCTTTCAGCTTAATTTGAAACGACATGTCATGGGCCTCAAATGTAAATGTAAGTGGCTGATTTTTCTCACAACTCAGGATTCTCAGAAGACATGTCAGCATTGGCATTAGCTATTAAAAACAAGTGCTACTTTAGCATACTGTCTGAACAGGAGACGGCCTATATTATTTCCTTCCTCCTGCCACACAAATTGGTGGTTCCTGTTTGTTTGTTTGTTTGTTTGTTTGTCTGCAAGCATATACTGAGATACATGGCCACAGCCAATAAAAGATTAAAAGATTGCAACAGAGGATTTACATTTTCTTTTCTTTTTCTATAATGGAAGTGTTATCAAAATGTTTGATACCATTGAAATTTCATATTTATCATCACCAATTTCAATTCCACAAAAAAAGTAAGTAAAACAGTTAAACAGTCAGTGATAAAATAACTAATTAAAAGCAATAGGACAAAATTGCAATAGAACAGACACAAATGAAATAGGTCTACTACATGAATTGTATAAAGTAATGAAATTGCATTTCCGAATGCATTGATTTAATATAATGATACAATTGTGCTTTCAACTGTTTACATTCACTTAAAGGGGTAGTTCACCCAAAAATGAAAATGATGTCATTAATGACTCACCCACATGTCGTTCCAAGCCCGTAAGACCTCCATTCATCTTCAGCCCACAGTTCAAGATATTTTAGATTTAGTCCGAAAGTTTTCTGTCCCTCCATTGAAAATGAGTGTATGATGTCTGTGTTTCCTTTCCTGGACAAAGACAGGTAGATACATTTTCAATGGAGGGACAGAAAACTCTCGAACTAAATCTAAAATATCTTTTAATGTCTTACGGGCTTGGAACGATATGAGGGTGACTCATTAATGACATAATTTTCATTTTTGGGTGAACTAACCCTTTAAGATAAAAAGGAATGTGTTTATGAGGATGTGAGCAAAGATGGGCATTTTGGCACATAAGTGTGTTTATTTGACCGTTCAAGCCCAATAAGGCGACAAAAATGACTCAGTTCAGTATTCTCACTCTATGAGCGGCTTCATGTGTGCGTTTTAAAATCCCTTGCATGCAAATGATAAGCTTTTGTGACGGCGCAGCACAGCAACATCACGCGAGCATAACAAAGATAGAGACGCTATTTCAAAATCCTTACCGACAAATTTCTACCGGTTAACAAGAGGTGTACCTAATAAAGTGGCTGGTGTGTGTGTGTGTAAACACACATAAACAATAAATAAATTATATATTAGCTAATATTTAAATGTATATCTGACTTGTTCAGTATTTAGTATTCAGCATTTCCAGCAAAAATTGCTAAACAGGAATCATCTCAGTTTATTGACAAATTGTTTTCATTTGGCCAAACACTGGTACACATTTATCAATGTCTAATCCTAAATAATTTTAGCGCATGATTTTGTGTATTGCTATTAACAAAGACAAAAGTTATAATGATTTTATTCATAGTCCTTAATCATAGCAAAACAGGCCCAAACCAACAGAACAAATGGAGAAATAATTGCTTGAAATGGGCTCTTTCTTAAAAATAAACATTGACATAAGTATTGATTGTTTTTCTTAGCATTGTTATGAGCGATTATGCATTGATTGCTTTCCATATTACCCCTGCAGTGTGGAATAAAAGTTTGGCTTTTGCTCACAAATGCTGTGTGTACAACATAATTGCACCGGAATGTCAGAGCCTGTTATTATTTTGAATAGTCTGTCTTGACATTATTAGTGTTAACAGCTAAAATGTGAAGCACTCAAGACATTTCCCTCGTGACGGCATACATACAGAGTTCAGCATTTGCATTTGTACGTCACATTTTTGAACGTCATACCCTGATGCCTTTATGAATATGTAGGAAGAGGGCAGCCTTGGGAAAGATGCACACGTCTTCGTCAGGTGTCACAGTAGGAGCTCGGGTGACTTTCTCCTCTTTCCCGCCGAGGTGAAGTTCATGGCTCACTCAGCATCATTAGTGACAGCGCTCAAATCTGCTCGTGTGCAAATACTGAACAGCATGTTGAAGTTTGAACACGTATCATTTCTCTGCTAACACATGTGTCATATGATAATGTAGGTTGTAGGTTCAAACACTGCTAGTGCGAAGTGTTCAGCGGGTTTGTCAAATGACCCTACATTCATTTCCCATCATTCTCAGTGGCAGCGCCAGTATGGAAATGGATAAAATACATAATATTGCATTTTGACTAGAATGTTCTTCATCAACAAGCTAAATAAATAACATTCATAATTTTTAATACATTGAAAAAAATACAATACTTATAACCAGTGGTGGAGGAAGTACTGAATCTCAGTACTTAAGTAAAAGTACAAATACCCAGATAAATATTTACTTTAGTAAAAGTAGAAGTAACACAATGACAAGTTACCATACTTAAGTAAAAAGTACTTTATTTTAAATGTACTTTAAGTATTAAAAGTAAAAGTACTTGCATAACAATTTATTATCTTAATGTCTATTTTCTAATGATTAATAAAACACTAATAGCCTACTCCTATAATGATGTTCAATAATGATGGAAAAAAATGTCACCATTTCTGAAACAAGCTTGCAATTAGGCAATATCATGCTTATGCTTACTATATGTTAATAACTATGTTTGGCAGTAAACGCGATTCATTTATGTTGTAATTCTGAACCTCTTGGCTTCCCATAATCCTAACTAAACCAAACATATATTACACACGGTGTGTTTCCTATGCACGTAAAAACTAATTTTCGCGTATAAGTTGCATGATAAACACACTGCGTGTGAGACGCATTTAGTGTGACCGGGTTGATGTACTGTATCTATGGCAACCAAATGTCACTGGTGAGACAAACGTGCAACGAACGGATGGTCAGATTACGTTTTGGCAGGGGAAAAACTGATCAGAAAATGTAGCGAAAATGTAACAGAAGCTGTAGAAATGTAGTGGAGTAGAAAGTATAATAATTGCTGCAAAATGTAACGAAGTAAAAGTAAAAAGTATGCACTATTTATTGTACTTAAGTAAAGTAAAGATACGTGAAAAATGTACTTAAGTAAAGTAACAAAGTATTTGTACTTCGTTACATACCACCACTGCTTATAACTAGATAAAAACGTTCAAAACGATCTTTGATGTTGGCTTTGAGATAGGCTGGCAAACATGTTAAAGTAGGTTGTAAGGTTTAAATAGACCATATTATCCATAAGTCTTGATTTTTTTTTTTTTAATGTAAAAAAGAAAAAACATTATTTCCCCCATATTTTACATTGTGGCAGCACTTCTCTTCCCAGTCTGTCAGTAACGGTTTAGTTCCTGTCTCTATGAAGCCCCTCCTTCTGAAAAGCCCAATGCACACTGATTGGTCAGCCGGACCAGTGTGTTCTGATTGGTCATCCGCTTCGGAAATGTCACACCCCTTAACAAATGTCAAAATACTACTAACGCAACTGAACTTGGCCTCATCCCTTTATTTTACATATGCCTTGGGCATGAATTATTTAAATGAGGAATATTGTGACGTGGTCGTTCCTCGAAGAAAACTCAAGGGAACAATTGAGTGATTTCATGGAGTTCAGAAACAGTGCTAGATAGATAGATAGATGATAGATAGATAGATAGATAGATAGATAGATAGATAGATAGATAGATAGATAGATAGATAGATAGATAGATAGATAGATAGATAGATAGATAGATAGATAGATAGATAGAACAATTGAGTCATTTCATGGAGTTCAGAAACAGTGCTTGGCAGACAGACAGACAGACAGACAGACAGACAGACAGACAGACAGACAGACAGACAGACAGACAGACAGACAGACAGACAGACAGACAGACAGACAGACAGACAGACAGACAGATAGATAGATAGATAGATAGATAGATAGATAGATAGATAGATAGATAGATAGATAGATAGATAGAACAATTTAGTCATTTCATGGAGTTCAGAAACGGTGCTTAATATATATATATATATATATATATATATATTTATTTATTTTTTGGAAAATACCGGTAGTCAAATGTATTTTGCATGACCCTGAAATATTACTGTTCTTTATTTCGGCAAGGATCATTTTTAAAACCTGCAATATGCACAAGAAGCTTCTACCGTCTACATGAAGTGAATATATTTTGATGATATGGTCACTGCTGATGTCTAATAAGTGTTTTGTTGTTGTTTTTCTCTTTTGTAGCTTGTGTAAGGGCAGGACCCTCTACTCAGTGGTACGAGATGCAAAAGTTGTTCTCGACGTGAACAAGACTAGACAAATCGCACAAGAGATGGTGAAGGTAAGTGTTGCTGATGTGAAGTCAGGGTGAAGAACGTTTGCTAAATGTCAGCTGAAATTGATTTAGCAGTCATTTAGAAAAACATGGTAGTGTTGGAAAGCTTTTATACTGTATGTACATTTAGGGCTGGATGATTAATCAGAATAAAACCAAAATCGCCCTATGGCTTATGGGACTGTGTTCTGGTACAAGCAAGCAGCTCATGATGAAGTTTTTGTTTTTGTTTTTTTAAGATTTTTTTTCTTGTGCATTTGGGAAGGTGTTACAAACAGGTGCTACCCCCACCCCCCTTTTAATCACATTTTAAGTTGAAAGTTTTATCAGAAAAATTCGTAAATATGCTTTTTACCAAACCATGCAGAACTAATTACATTAACCCTTTTTTTCCAGGGCATGGGCTACCTACATGCCAAAGGGATCCTTCACAAAGATATGAAATCCAAGAATGTATTTTATGACAACGGGAAAGTGGTCATCACTGACTTTGGCCTGTTCACAATATCTGGTGTTCTACAAGCAGGCAGGTATGTAAAAATACACACAAACACACATAATTAAGACTTGCAATGTTTTCGAACCTAGACGGCATTTATTTGATCATACATAAAATCAAACAATTCTCCAGTCACATGATCTTGAAAAGAAAAATTAAATGAATACTTTATTCAGCAAGGATGCATTACAGTAAGTTGATTCAAGTGAGAATAAAGACATTTATAATTTTGCAAGTAAAATTCAAATAATTGCTGTTCTTTTGAAGTTTGTAATTATCAAATTGAAAACACATATTTAATAATGTAATATTTCTCAGTATTACGTTTTGCACACTATTTACTATAAAATAAATTCAGATTTGGTGAGAAGAAGAGACTTGTTCCAAACTTTTTTCCGCCAGTGAATTTGTTATCAATACTTTTCATCTTGTACTGTATGAATATGCTCACTGAGCTTATTGTTGTGCATTCTGGAATTGCCTCGTTCGCATAGGATACGTGTGATATTGCCTTAAACATTGGCCAACATTAGGTATCTAAGGCCCTGTTTACACCTGGTATTAAGGTGCGTTTGGTCGTTCTGATCACAAGTAGAAGAGGGAGACACATAGGCCTACCCATTTACACCTGGTGTTTCAATCCGTCTCCTTTGTCCACTTTTAAACCACTTCTGTCCTGATTTCTTCGAGGGGAGGGTTTATGTGTGCGTAAATGAATGGCCTTTTTCAGATCTTTTGATCTAATGGACTAAATATGCATATGAACCCGACCGGAGACTATGGGAAAATATACGGAGAGCATTTACTTTCGTTTCTGCTCTGACAGCTGCAAGACCACACCGAATGCTGTGAGTGTGTGTGTGTTAGAAATCAGGAATGGTAAGAGAACAAATTTGGGTCTCCTGCCGACAAAGTTTAGATCACGTTTGGCTAGCGCTCTTCTCATTAGTTCAGTTGGTGGAGAGTAGACGGTCTTTTTGCGGCTGTTCGAACACATTCGCGTCTGCACTACGAAAGCAATCCAGTTGAATGTGTTTTCGAATAATTCTAGAAGTGGTCAAAAGTGGACAATCTCTAAGCCTGTTAGACCCCATTTACACCTGTATTTAGCGTCGTCCACTTGTAATCGGATTGACAAAATCGCATCTACAGGCCTAAGAAGACAACATGATGTTTCTGTCTACTAAGGTACAGAAACATCATGTTGCGAGTGTGCCTGTGATGCTGTAAAATGCTGTCTAGATAGGTTGTTCACTGAAAACGAGAGTAGTCGTTTGAGCTCTGATTATAAGCTAAGTGCCGTCTACAGTGACAAATGTACAACCCATCACACTCTTCATGTGGCAGGCCATTAATAACGTCCTTAAATTCCGTAATGACTTTCAGAACTGCTTATTAAAAACCAAAGCCTGTAATTATTAAAGTGTGGGCCACAGAGCTAAATCCAATTTGACCTTCAGTATTCTCCTGGTTCTTCATAAATGTATGCTTCAATGAGTTGAAGTAGCACCAGATGTTATCGACACACAAGCGTTTGACAGAACTTCAATAACTTTTATCAGGGAAACTCCCTCTAGCAATGTCAGTACACTGCAGAAATATGAATAGATATGTCTAAATGAAAAGTTCTCATACACATATTTTTTAAAGCTTGACAGTATAAAGCCAGAAACATACTTTACAAAATGACATGAAGGACACGGAAGCCCGGCCAACACATCGCATGTGCAAAATTCCTGTTAAAGCTGCAGTCAGTAACTTTTTTTGTGTTAAAAATTATATTTATAATAAATTATAATACATTTTTGAGCAAGTACATAACCAGCAAGTGTTCAAAACTATCTGCTTGCCGTAGCTCTTATATAATGATGTCGTGTGAAATAAACGAAACAGAAGAACAAAATGAATGTTACTTATTCAGATGACATTTTAGGCATTTTATTTTACTTCCAAAAAGTATGATCTGTGATTCTGAATGCCAGTATCCACACCGGCACGGCGACTGACAGCCTCGCACTCTCCTCAAACATCGGATTCATCCGAGCTGTGCCGTGCCGAGGCACAACTCACGTAAAGTTGATAATTCTGCGAATGACTGCAATTGCAGATTTCGAACAGAGATGGCGACAAAAAAAGGGAAAACTGCGGGCTACAGCTTTAAAGAGGACCTTTTATTAATGTTTTTCATTTTCAACCCTCTTTAGTGTGTAATGTTGCTGTTTGAGCATGAAAAAGGGAGGTATTTTCGATATCAGCGCGCACTGTTTCTGAATTTCCTGAAACGCCTCGACTGTAGTCTTGAGCTTTCTTCTGGGAACGTACACGCCACAATGTTCCTCGTTTAAATAGTTCCCGCCCAAGGCATGTACAAAATAAAGGGGCGGAGCCTGGTTGAATTGTGTAGTAGTGTGTTTAATCTCGTAGTTAAGGTAAGGGGCGTGACATATCCAAAACACACTCAAAGCAGTGACCAATCAACACACAGTCCAGCCATCCAATTGGAGTCAACTAGAATGCTTGAATGTTCAAAAACTATTTATTTTTCATATATTTTACATTGTGGCAGCACCTCTCTTCCCTGTCTGTCAGTAATGGTCTGTTTAGCTCCTGTCTCTATGAAGCCCCTCCTTCTGAAAAGCCTAATATGCTCTAAAAATAAAATCAAGACTTTGTAAAAGGGCATAATATGACCTCTTTAAATAGTTCACCAATTTTTCTTTTTTACTCACCCTCATGTTGTTCCAAACCTGTACAACTTTTATCTGCAGAACACAATTTCGAAGGACATTGGGGTCAAAAACAGCATTGGACCCCAATGACTTTCATTAAAGAGACTATTCAAAATGTATTCTTGTATGTAAGAAAATCATACAGGTTTGGAACAACATGAGAAGTTTCATTTTTGTGTGAACTATCCCTTTAATGTTACACATTTCATAACGCAACAATGCGTGAAATCGAGCTTTCATAGCTAGAAGCATTTCCATTCACATGACGATGAGCGATGTTTTTGAATCTATCCACTGAGCAAGCATTTCCCTTAGGTCACTTCATTTCAGTTTAAATTTAAAATCAATATTCAATGTTACAAATATTCAATTAATTATGTTTTAATGCCGTTTTCGCCAACTAATTAAATCAATTCCCCCTGTGTATGTGATGCGGGTGAGGATTTTGGCATTCATTTATTTATGATTGAGAGTCATAATACTGAACACAAGGAAAAAACACTACATAAATACTGAATAACAGCTACCTTGACATGCTATTTGGCTCCATACTAATCACCTCCACCACCTTCTTAATTGAGTACCAGTCCATACAAATAGGACCGCTGTCTATATATTTCTGTCTCCTTCAAGAGACAAAGACTTTAAAGAAGCCTTTCTCCGCCACACTCCTTTGAACTGGAAAACCCATGAAAAAGGGTGTCTGATGTATGCGTTCTGTTGCTCTCTTGCAATGTATGAAGAAGAAAGATCCTCTTCTTTATGGCTGAATGCATTTGAAGATACTCCTTCCTCCAGGCAAGGCCATTGAATCACTGTGAACGGTGGCAGACGTTTGATTTATTTAGTAAATTTGAGACTCCATATTTTGATTATTCACCAGTTTTTAATGGCCAAACAGAAGGGTCTTAAGAGGACATGTCCTCTTGTACGGTGCATATAATTGTTTATTTATTATTATTATATTATTATATATTGTTTTATAATAATAGCATTTATTCCAGCATTACAGCAAGACAATGAGGAAAATATGATAAATGTGATGTCACACTCTAAAAAATGCTGGGTTGTTTCAACCCAAAGTTGGGTCAAATATGGACAAACCCAAATGTTGGGTTAAAAATGTAATTTAAAATTTTAACCCAACCTCATCTTTCACTTTCAACTGTATTTTTTTTTAATTACATTTTTAACCCAACATTTGGATTTGGCCATATCTGACCCAAACCTGGATTGAAACAACCCAGCATTTTTTAGAGTCCATGCTAATTTAATTTAATGTCATTTAAATGAATACTGCCATGATTTACACTTTACCATGTAATAACTATATAGGTTTATAATTTTACTTTTTTTTAAGTCAGATAGATGTACTTGCATTGTGATATTATTTTTAAGACAATTAAGCTCATTCAATTTACTTTAATTAAATAAATACTGCCACACAAATGCTTACATTTACATAATTATATAATTTTTACGTTTATAAAAATAACTTATTACAGTAGTGAGAATGAGGTAAATATGATAAATGAGATAAATAGTTGACCTTGAGTCGAGTGTCATGGAAGGCGTCTAATAAATAAAATATATTATTCTTATTATTATTAAATATGATGTCATGTTAATGTAATTTAATACTGCCATGATTTATACACACTTACATATTTTTTTTTATTTGTACATTTATAATAAAAAAAATGTCCCAGCATTACTGCAATGAGAATAATGAGGGAATTATGATTACTGTGGTCAATTTGATGTCATGCTAATATAATTTAACACTGCCATGATTTATACAGACTTAATCATTTAAATACACGCTGGGTTGTTTCGACCCAATTTTGGGTCAAATATGGACAAACCCAGCCATTGGGTTACATTTTTAAATTGCATTTTTAACCCAACATTTGGGTTTGTCCATATTTGACCCAAAATTGAGTTAAAACAACCCAGCATTTTTTAGAGTGTAATTGTATATTATTTTACATGTATTACTATAACTTTTTTCCTGTATTACAGAAATGATAAAGGGAAATATGAATGCGATAAAGAAGATGTCATGTACACTCTAAAAAATGCTGGGTTGTTTTAACCCAATTTTGGGTCAAATATGGACAAACCCGAAATGTTGGGTTAAAAATGTAATGTAAAAATTTAACCCAACGGCTGGGTTAGTCCATATTTGACCCAAAGTTGGGTTAAAACAACCCAGCATTTTTTAGAGTGTAATAATAATCCAACAATGCAAGACATCTTAATTAGACATTAAGCAGAAAAAAGAGTTTCTTCACTCTAAAAAAATGCTGGGTTGTGTCAACCCAAATTTACGTCAAATATGGTCAAACCCAAATGTTGGGTTAAAAATGTAATTAAAAAAATTAAACGTTGAAAGAGTTGGGTTAAAATTTTAAAAATACAATTTTTCACCCAACATTTGGGTTTGTCCATATTTGACCCAAATTTGGGTTGAAACAACCCAGCATTTTTTTAGAGTGTTTCTTTTGTGATGTAATCTGTCCCTAAACATCTTCTTGACCGGTTTAGTGAGATCCAGCAACATCTTAACAGTTCTTGCAGTCACCAATCAACAGTCCTGAAACACTATTCGAGTCTACTTCTTTGTTTATTAGTGTATTAAGACGTTTAGTAAAGTCTTTGGCTTTGAAAGTGCAGTGAATTATCTGGGGCAACATGAAGCGTTCGCCACCACTGATGACCGTGATGATGTTGATGTTGTTCTGGCACTCGTCCCGTTTGTGTTTGCGCGCCTCGCCTCTTTGAAAATGTTTTCATTGGCATTGAAAGCAGTAAATCAACATCCCCGATGGAGCGAGATTACAAACACTCACGTCCATCGGTTCATCTGATTATGAGGCTGATTTCGCACAAGTGTGTTTACATATGTTGGCAGTAATTACCGGGAAAAAGCTGACGTCTCCACGGCGACAGGTTTACATTGCAGCCATTGTTGATCAAGTGTCTTGGATCGGTTTCGTTCTGATCAGCCCACTTCCACACCTCCGCAGCCATGTGAATTATTTTCAGGAGTTATTAGGTGGAAGGGATAGTATTTGAGAGCGGCCATCAGAGACGTGCAGGCTCTAGCATAATTAGGAATTGTTTATCTGAAAGGCACAAGTCTGGCTCTTAATAACATGCTTTTACATTAGTTATGTATTATGATGACTCAGGACCTGACTGGGTATTCTAATAAGATCTGATTATTCTGGGATTTGGTTCTGTTTGAAATTCCACATCCATGTAAGGCAACATTTATCAGGCTAGTGAGGCTGTGGTTAAACTCGTACTGAAATGTCAAGGTTTTCTTTATGAGTGTTTGTGTGGGTTTGAGTCTTTTTGAGAGATGAAGTCATTGGAATTTGACAGGCTGCCCAGATTTGAGACAATAGCAGTTTTAATGTCATGGAAGACCCAAGAGATCATGCTTTTGTCTTGATTCTTGTCTTAAATAAGGGTCAATATTTGCCCCTTAATTAGATTTTTTGAGGGGGCTTTTTTCTACTTTTATGTATGTATAAAAACACTGTCCCCTTGTTTCATAGACAGCGCTTAAGCCTGGTCCCAGACTAAAATGCATGTTTGAGTAGTTTTAACTGAATGCAACTTGCAATGACATATCGTAAAATATTTCAGTGCCATTGTTTCACACCAGATATGTAAATAATGTAAGCACACCAGTAATGTGTTTTTAAGGCATGTTTATAAAAGCTACTTAAATGCCTGTAATTGAACTAAGACCTAATCTTGACTTAACTTATCACTCTTAGAAGAAAAGGTTCTATATAGAACCTTTTAAAGCTTCTATCAGCGCTACTGTACGTATTTGGAACCCCTAAAAGGTTCTATACACTCTTTAAAAAAAATGGTTCCTCTGGGTTCTATATAGAACCCTGAGCTACCATACTTGGCCAATAGAACATTTTACCAAAAAAAAAAAATGGTTCTATATAGAACCATTTTGGAGTTCCATATATGAAGCGGGGGATGGAACCATTTCTGGTTGTAAATAGAACCATTTCTTCTAAGAGTGAATGGCCTGGGGCCCATTTCAGAAAGGAGGTTAAGTGAAAACTCTGAGTATGTTAACCCTGAAATGAGGGAAACTCTGGGTTTTCCGTTTCAGAAAGGGGGGTATATCAAACCCGAGAAAGCAGAGTAAGTCAAGCCCATTTCTGAAAGAGAGGTAAATTATACTCAGAGTCAGTTACCATGGTAACTTACTCTGTGAACCTAACCTGGTCGGGAGCAGGTTTTCTTCAGTAAACTCAGAGTTTCTTGCGGTCTCCTCCCCTTTTTTAAAGAGGAAGTGCTGTTTAAACACCAACAATAAAATGTATTTACACATTCTTTAAGGAATATATATTGTTTGTCCATGTTTCAATTGACTAAATCTGTTTTGCAGCACTTTGCCAAAAAGTAAAAGGATTAAAACGTTTGCTAAACTTTTATTTGATTACCACCATTTTTTATAATATATTTCTATTAAATCATTAAAAAAATTGGAATAAAAAATATTTAATAGAACTCAATTGTTTTTCAAACATAATTTAATAAGTTATTAATGATAAAAATAAGACGTTAATCTTATTCATAATCAATTATTGAAGTTAGTTGATTACATATGTTTTATTGAACAAATGTTTAATTTATTTAACTCATTTTCATTTTAACTGATGATAATAATAATAACCGTAATTTAATGATGCAGTTTATATATTTAATAATTGTTTAATACCATAAACCGTGATATTTTCTGAGACGGTTCTTATACTGTGAAACTCTCATACCCCACTTGGGGGAGTCCCGCACCCCACCCCCACTGTTAAACAAGTTACTCAGCAACTTTTACTGTTTTAAATTAACTACTTTTTACTTTTTAGATTTTTAGACTGGTATTTTTACTTAAGTAAACATGTATCAAAGTAATAGTAGCCTACTTTAGGTTGAATAACATTCTTCCAGTTTCACCTCTGATATTATAACAGTAAGTTACTGTAAAATAGTTATGAATTATTAACTACAAATGACATCTTAAACGGTGTAGTTAGATTAATGTAATACTTACTATCTCTAGAAAGTATTGGTCTACATATTACTAAATCCTATCAACCTCAACTACTTGATTAACACAAAGAGAAGAGACAAGAAACAGCACTTTTAATTCTTTCAAATTAACAATATACAATTGCATGAATTATTCTTGAATTGATCAAAGTGTGTAGAGGGAGAAGGTTACATAAAACATATAACTTTTAAAAATGTATGTTAAATGCACTATTGTTTTATACTGAATTGTTCTATAGTTTATGCAGTAGCTTTTTTAATGTAATTGCATCATATTTTATTTTAAATTACAGAAGAATTAAGAGTAACCCCCTTAATTAAATTACAATATTTAGATCACTTGTTAATTAATTACACCTAACACCTCTTTTTGTCTGGCGCTGTTGCCATGGTGACTCATAATATCTGCGCTCCATTGATAATGGCTTTTTATAGTTGTGGTGCACGCGCTTAACTCAGAGTCAGTCAACTCAGAGTTGATTGAACTAACTCATTTCAGCTGTTCTGAAACGGAAAACTCAGAGTTTCCCATCTCAGGGTAAGTCAACTCAGAGTTCAAGCTTTAACTCAGAGTTGGTTGAACCTCCTTATTGAAACGGGCCCCTGGTCTCACAAACAGTGCTTAGATTATATCATATTTTATGTTAGATACAGTATATTGCATCAATTTATTAAAATTACGTCTTACTCTGCATATTATATAATATGTTGCATATATAAATACTCATTAGACATATTTATAAATATAGTATTTTATATTCTGTGTAGAGAAAGATTTGTGGGCACTTGTCTAGTCTACTCTATAAGCTTTCAAGTCAACTCTGTCAGACATAAAACCTGATGGAGGTGACAAAACTTAACAATAGTGTTAATTTCGTTAACGAAAACTAAACGAAAATATTTTCGTCAACGCACATTTTTCACCGAACGAAAACTAGACGAGACGAGACTAAAATCCCCACTAATAAACAATAACTGGGACTAAATCAGAAATAATTTTCGTAGACTAATAAAGACGAGACGAAAATGCAGTTCGGTAAATAAAGACTGGGCTAAAATCTATGGACATTTTAGTTCACGAACAAAGACGAGACGAAAATTACATATTATTATATGATATGGTTTTGTCAAATCCTGTCTCCTTCTCCGCCTCCTCCGCGTCAGCTCTTCCGCCACACACACCCACGTTCAAACCTGGAGCGGGCGGGCACAGTCAGAGTAGCCGACACAACACATTGAGCAGACGGGAGCTGGATTCACGGTGAGGCGGCGGCGACAGGTTAAAAGTAAAACATGCTTTGCACGGGGCTCGGGAGAAAGAAGAGACGTGATATATGGACACATTTTGTTACAATGATAAACTAACTAATGATGGCTAACTTTCATAGCATTTAGTATCCAGGCTGGCTATGTTGCGTTAGCTTCTTAGCACGTAGCGACCGTAGCCACTTGTTGATAGAATTGTATGTGAAGTTAAATTTATGCTAACTTAGATATGTTATACTGGCCGGGCAACTAGGGTTTCAGTTAAATTTGATTAAAGCAGACAGACGTTTTAAAAAGATTAGTTATTTCATACAAGATTTCATACGTTCTAGCAATCTATGCCTTGTTTCACCTTAAATACTGTACCTTTATATACCATGTGAACTAGCTGGCAGGAAAGCACTTTTGTTGTATCAGTTGGAGGTTTTTTTTTTTTCACAACATTGACCTCAAATCTATTTATTTTATTATTCTATGTGAACTAGCTTTAAACAGCCAGCACTTGTGTTAAGTTCATAATACACTTTATTTTATTTATTTGTTTCCTTTGTCAGGTGTATTTTATTTGTTTTAATGCAAGCATTTGTGTTTGTGTCTTTGAACCTTAACAATGTTCAAAATAAATATGCAAATATTGTCAGAACATCTTCCATGTCTGCATGTGTTCCTTAAAATTGTGTTTTTTTTTATCAAAAAGATGAGAGAAAATGTTGAAATGTGAAATAATTTTAGGAAATGTTAAATATTATCTGCTGACAAAAAAGTAAAAGGTTAAAATGATGTCCTGACTAAAACTAGACTAAAATGTTGACAGTTTTTTTTTTTTGACTAAAACTAAACGAATAAAATTATGTTTTCTTGGACTAAAATAAAGACTAAAATGCTCGACTTATAGTCGACTAAAACTAGACTAAATAAAAATGGGATGATGTCGACTAAATGTGATAAAAACTAATAAGCGATGCTGAAACTGGACTAAAACTGAAACTAAATTTAAAAATGGCTGGTAAAATTAACACTACTTAACAACATGTTGTACAGTGGAGGAATTTAGTTGTTTCCCTCTCAGTTATAGCTGCCTTAATAAACATATCCAAAATGCCAAGATTTATCCCACAACTATTTACAGAAACTATTACACTGGGATGTCACATGTTAAAGATGTGACTGCAGAGACTTCAACATTATTTGTATAAAATATTTTTCTTTTAAAATAAAAAGAATTTCAGGACTGTGTCCTACTGTGAGATCCACAATGGGCAGGAAATAGGAGAAGGGGTCCTCAGAGTTAAAAGATGACCATGACATTGCCTGATATGTTTAGAATTGTAAAAAAAAAAAAAAATTACAATGGAGTTGAAGCAAAGCGAGGACACAATTTTGATATAGGCTGTTTTTTTAATGGAAAATATAATTCAAGAATTGCATTTTGTATTGCTTGGTATAGATGTTTGATAAATTAAATAAATAAAAAACTTTTTTTTTTTTAAAGTGTAAAATGAATGTCCTGAGTATCCAAATTTCCAGTAACACTTTTTTTTCTCTCTCTTTTTTAACATAAAGGGGGCTTTTGTTTTGTCCCTTATCTCAAGAATCAGATACACACACACACACACCAATGGTAGTGTATCACGGTTTCCACAAAAATATTATGCAGCACATCTGTTTTCAACATTGATAATAATAAGAAAATATTGTAATATATTTAAATAAAATAATAAAAGAAAGAATTGTAGGGGGTATTTTTTGTCAATTTCGATGGCATTTTCCCCGAAGCCCCCATTCATTCCTGCCCCTGGTTTGGAGGTGTATTATATATCATGGGTGATTGAGTTTGTTTTTACCTGGATCAGACATTCAGTCAAGCTGAAACAGCTTTATGTCTGTCAGTGATAGACCACTTCCAGTGTACAAGTTTTCAGACTGCAGCTCTGTGTAAAGAAAAAGTTTCTTGCCATTCAATCTTGGAAAAGTATCAAAGAGTTTCTGTTTAATAGCAACCATCAATTTGAAATAGATTTAGAAATAAAGTATATGATTGTGAATTGTGTAGCTTGAATATTGACAATTTAATGAGAAATATCTTTGTTGAGATCTGAAACTATGGAAGATAATTCTGAGATTTCTAGAGTATCTGTTTGAGAAAATGATTTGGAAACAGGAGATTAAAGGGATAGTTCACTTTGAAATTAATTTTTGGTATGTTTTAGCTTACCTCAAGGGTATTTTTGATATTTTAGGTCAAACTGTTCTTGTCTGTCAGTCATATAATGAAGGTCTATGGTCACCACCTCAAAGAGCATGCACAGAGAAGTCCAAATTGAACATGATTTAATGATTTGTAAATGTAAATACACATTGATGGCAAAATATAAAATACTGTGGACACCTACAAAGACACCTACCAAAGTTCTTGGATGCCCTTGAGGTAAACTAAAACATACCAAAAATTAAATTTCCAAGTGAACTATCCCTTTGATGCAAAAGTCTCCATTTGATCTGTCTAGGGAAAACGCTAACCCTAAGTTCAAAAAGAGATCTCATTGGTCGATAATCGGACTATGCAAGACTAATAGTTGCTTGCCCTCTATTGTATTTCTTTAACAGTATTGTCACTATAATGATCTTTTGGTTTGTTTTTTGACCTTTTACACATGCATTGGTGTGTTGTGTCTGATTACGTATTAAACTTCAGGTTCTTCTCTCTCTCTCTCTCTCTCTCCAGCCGGAGAAAGGATAAGCTGCGGATCCCAAGCGGCTGGCTGTGTCATCTGGCTCCTGAGCTCATCCGTCAGCTCTCCCCCGAGACGGCAGAAAACCAGCTTCCCTTCTCCAAACAGTCTGACGTCTTTGCCTTTGGGTGGGTCTCTTTCTGTCGCCAATCACTGCTTCTCTGCTTTTTGTCACTTTTTTAAGCTTATGACCGTTTCTCTCCACATTTAATGTGCTCTTATAATGTCAGCAACCATTTTTGGATTCGAAATCTAGAATGTAATCACATTTCATTAAAAAAATGTGTTTAAAACATATGAATTGCATTAGAATTTCAAACTAAGTGGCATTTATTTGAAAGTAAGCTAATTTTTTAAGCAAAACATTCATCAAAAATAAGTTTGTTTGCTTTTAAATAGTTTGTTTTGGTAAATTTCTTTATTATAAAATAATACTGTAGATATACACTACCGTTGGACAGTAAAATAAAAAAAGTCTTTAATATTATTATTTTATAAATTGGATGTATAAAATTAATCAAAAGACAGTAAAGATGTTTATAATAATACAAAATATTTCTCATTCAAATAAATGCTGTTCATCAAAGGAAATCCTGGAAAAAAAAACTATCACAGTTTCCACAAAAATATTACATTTCAACATTGATAATAATATGAAATGTTTCTTGAGCAGCAAATCAGCATACTAGAATGATTTCTGAAGGATCATGCGACACTGAAGACTGCAGTAATGATAAAAATTCAGATTTGCATCACAGGAATTATGCTTAAATTATACAAATAGAAGATTTCACAAATTTAAATCAAAATTTATAAACAAATAAATGTAGCTTTGGTGAGCATAAGAGACTTGTTTCAAAAACATTAAATTGCAATAAAAAATGAACTTGAACTGAATTTATGTATCCACTTTGTAACCACCAGTCTCAGAGAAGTGAAAATCTCCAGCATTATTTGCATGCAGATGCCACTTCGTTTGATATATTATCTAATGCAGTGGCATTCATAGATTTACAAGTGTCACTTAAGCATCCAAATACATTTTGGATAGCCAACCAGATAAACCGAAATCTTTTTTCCATTTAAATCCGTCTCTTTAATTGCTACCGTGGCCATATGAAAATACACAACACAGCTATAGTATCAAATGTTATGAAAATGACATTGTGGATGACCACGCGTGAAATCACATGAAATCACAATAATACACATCAGGAATCTGGCTCTTTAGGATGAGGATCACCAAAGAATTGATTCCCTCAGTTTTCACTAATCAGAATGTATTCACACGAGGCGGCATGCGTAACTGAACCTCCATCTGTACTCATCTCTACCTGACCCGGGCCTTTCCAGAGGCAGTGAGTGTGTGGGCCAAATGAATAAAAGAATGGATGGATGGATGGTTGAGGAAATGAAGGAATGCTGCTCTGTTGGGTCCTAACACAATTGCGTCCTCAGCTGTTCTCTCCATATGGAGGCTCTGTCACACTGTCATTCTACGGGAGCCAAATACAGCGCCCACGCAAGCCGTCCAGCTGGTCACACTAAAGGGACATTACCTAGAGGTGACCCCAAAGCAATGCTCCCTATTGTCCCTTCTGCCTCTCTTTTCACTTCCGTTGTTCTCTGCGAGCGCGTGTTTTAATGCGGCAGAGAGTTTAACAGCAGCTGTGGGATATTTTATGCCTCGTGTTCTGTGTTATGGACTTTTTCTGCGTGTACAGTATGCACTGTACATTACACTTCTGGTAAAAAAGTTTTAAATCTTTTTTTGAAAGTCTGTTAGGCTCACCAGGGCTGCATAATTCAAAAATACCATAAGAAAGAGTAATATTGTATTAAAAAAATATTAAATTTTAGCATAATTTCTCCAATCTTCAGTGTCACATGATCATTCAGAAATTTGCTCCTCAATTATCAACTCAGTTATTATAGGTGCTTAATTATTAATAACGGTTCTTATTATTATCGTCAATGTTAAAAAACTCTTTGATGAATAGAAAGTTCAAAAGAAAAGCATTTGTTTGACATAAATGTAATTTGACAGCATTTCATTATAATGTCTTTACATTCACTTTGGATCAATTTAATGGATCCTTACTGAATAAAAGGTTCTTTTATTATCTCTCTTACCCTAAACTTTTTAATGGTAGTGTACCATTTTTTCCACAAAAATATTTTTTTTTTTTCAACATTGGTAATTATAAGAAATGTTTCTGAAGCAGCAAATCAGCATATTAGATATTAGATTGTATTAGATTGGTATTAGATTGATTTCTGAAGGATCATGTGACACTAAAGAGACTGGAGTAATGATGCTTTGATGACAGGAATTACTTTTCATAAAAATATGTTTAAAAACAGTTATTTTAAAGGAGTTGTTCACTTTAAAAAATAACTTTTGCTAATAATTTACTCACCCCCATGTCATCCAAGATGTCCATGTCATTCTTTCTTCAGTCGAAAAGAAATTAAGGTTTTTGATGAAAACATTCCAGGATTTTTCTCCATATAATGGACTTCAATGGGAACCAAACGGTTCAAGGTCCAAAAGACAGTTTCAGTGCAAACTGCAAACTGTTCAAAGGGCTTTAAACGATTCCAGACGATGAATAAGGGTCTTATCAAGCGAAACGATCACTCATTTTAAAAAAAACAAAACAAAGTTTAAGTTTTATAAGCTCAAATGGTCGCCTTGCTCTGTTCTGTGATGCGCGTTCGTGACTATCCTATTCGAACTCATTCATCAAAATGAACGAATCTTTTTCAGAGTCAACTCGTTCATTTCGTTCATTGAATGAAGCAAGTGACACGAAAAAAGATAAGTTCATTTTGATAAAAGGGTTCGAAAAGGAGAGTCACGAACGCACATCACAGAACAGAGCAAGGCGACCATTTGAGCTTATAAAACTTAAACTTTGTCGTTGTTTTTTTAAATGAGCGATTGTTTCGCTTGATAAGACCCTTATTCGTCGTCTGAAATCGTTTAAAGCCCTTTGAACAATTTGCACTGAAACTGTCTTTTGGACCTTGAGCCGTTTGGTTCCCATTGAAGTCCATTATATGGAAAAAAAATCCTGGAATGTTTTCATCAAAAACCTTAATTTCTTTTCGACTGAAGAAAGAATGGACATGGACAACTTGGATGACATGGGGGTGAGTAAATTATCAGCAAAAGTTTTTATAAAAGTGAACTACTCCTTTAAATTCTTATGATCTTTTTCAAAATGATATGATAAAATAAATAAATGCAGCCTAGGTGAGCATAAGAGACTTCTTTCAAAAACATTAAACAAGCCTAATTATTCCAAACTTTAGGATGTTATTCTGTAACTAAGGGGCAAATTCACTAAATGGCCTCATTTACTAACCACCCGCAATCCATAGTCATTCTGTCTATGTAAATTAGGCTAATTATAGTATGCACATTATTCAACACTGTTTGCCTGGCACGATCAACTTTCCTTTCTGTGGGTGGTAAATGAATTGTTATTAAAAAAAGAGAGATGTTTATATATACGGTTTCTAGCGATCATGGCAGGAGTAATTCATCAAATGATGTAGAAGACGCTATCACCGGGGTCCGGGCATATGTCCAGATTCGCACTTTCAGCATTTTTGAGAGATGATTTAGGTGTCTGGATCACAGTGGTGAAGTGATACAATCTCAGTAAAGTACACACCAGATCAGATCACTATAATGATTGGAAATGCACCATGCAAATTGTGTTCAGCACAATTTTTTTGCATGCAATATCATTGGTTGAAAATGTGAGTTCCCCACTTCAGTATTGCAAAAGCCATCTCAATTACATGTTTTTTTTTTCTCTCAGCAAGCTGCACGTTTCACGTTTGGTTTTAAATTGCAGAGCTCAGATGATTGGCCTTTTCAGCAGAGCTCTTCGTTCAATGATTGTTAATTAGCTTTTAAGTGTGGTTTAGTAAACTTTAACACGAGTATGCTCTTTAGAGCAGAATACTGTGTTTTTCAGGAATCAACAGCACCTCAAAGTCATTTATTAATTATCTCGGATGACTCCTGACTACATCGGCTTCAGGGAAAGCATAGTCCACCAGTGGTGCTTTAGGGAAGCGAGAGTCCTCGTCCTTACACACACACACACAATATACTTGTGAGGAGTTCCATATGACTTTCTGTTCTTCTTAAGTTAAATTAGATCTAAATGTACGTAACAAAACGGGTACACTCTCAAACTTGTAAACACATACTTGGAAAAGAACTATCCTATCATTCTTCAATTAAGCAAATTATAATTTACAATGATGGCTTTATTAATTTAATTTTATATAAAGAATTAATTCATCTAAGACTTTTTTGCCCATTTATGAGCCATTATATTTGTCCTAAAGAAGTTTTACTAAATTTGTCAGGGCATTGCTTTCTTAAATTAAAAAATAGATTAAATTGATTAGGATTTGTAGATTTATTCATTTTATATAATTGAAATAATATATTTTAATAAATACATAATTTGGGCTTTTTCCTGTATTTTTTTTTGGCCCTCACAAGTATAATGAAACAACACCCACACTCACATTTATACAAATAGACTTTCAATGTCCTTAAAAGTTCTCAGAATTAAGATTTATATAGTGATGCTATTCCTTAGGCCAGGGCTACTCAATTAGCTTCATTCGAGGGCCGGATTATTATACTTGCGTTCCGTTATCCACTGGGCCGTGCTGCCTAGTTCAACGTAAACTAGTGAATTATTTACTCACCCCCATGTCATCCAAGATGTCCATGTCTTTCTTTCTTCAGTCGAAAAGAAATTAAGGTTTTTGATTAAAACATTCCAGGATTTTTCTCCATATAATGGACTTCAATGGGAACCTAACAGTTCAAGGTCCAAATGAGAGTTTCAGTGCAAACTGATCAAAGGGCTTTAAATGACACCAGACGATGAATAAGGGTCTTAAGCGAAATGATGGCTCATTTAAAAAATAAATTAAAAAGTTTAAGTTTTATAAGCTCAAATGCTCGCCTTGCTCTGTTCTGTGATGAGCGTTCATGACTCTCCTGTTCATCAAAATGAACAAATCTTTTTTCGAGTCATGACTCGAAGGGTCCTAGATAAGACCATTATTCATTGTCTGGTGTCGTTTAAAGCCCTTTGAACAGTTTGCTCTGAAACTGTCTTTTGGACCTTGAACCGTTTGGTTCCCGAAGAAGTCCATTATGGGGGTGAGTAAATTATGAGCAAACATTTTTTTTTTTAAATGAACTACTCTTTTAATCCTAATATGTGTCATATGTTTCAGCACTATCTGGTACGAGCTCCATGCGCGTGAGTGGCCCTTTAAGAACCAGCCAGCTGAAGTCATTATCTGGCAGGTGGGAAGTGGAATGAAGCCCAACCTCACTCAGATAGGCATGGGCAAGGAGATATCCGTGAGTATTTCCATATACCTCACTAATGCAGATAAGCAAAACACACGGGGAAGTGTGAATACTACCAACTTTACACAAACAGATCTGTCAGAACAGATTGTACGAGTCACATGAACCACTTTTATGGAGTCCCAAAAGAGGCTTTTCAATCTTAGAGGGAATGCACATGACATCACCATCGGCCGGAGTGTCTGCAGTTACTCACAGTGAGTGGCAAAAAGACTGAGCGGCTGTATTCATTTTCTTAAAACAAACACAACACATATAAAGTGGGGAAGAGCTTTGTGATTGACTGTACAACTAGATTTGACAAGAAATCGGAGGTATATTTTTACGGACTGCTATAGAAAGAGGAGCAAATGGATCGCTGCAATTCACAGAAACAACTGGACTCCAGTCAGCGAAAGGCGGATTTGCAGTTATCATTTTGTGTCAATATGCTGAATTTAGTTGTAAAACCATACCCATAATATATTTTGTATTGTTATATATATTACCAACTCATCAATTAAATATTTATCATTGAATATTCTGCATTATTGGATGTTTTTTTTAATAAACACTGACCAAAAAAAAAAAAACTATAAAGTTTTAGGGCTGGATGATATATATATATTATATATATATATATATATATAAAACTGATATAAGTGATCACCCGGATTTAGACCTACTGTACCTATCCACAAGTTTCCTACGCCCCATGAGGCCTTGCGTCAAAAGTGGGCGCGACTTCCGGTTCGAAGTAAACAAAGCGCGACTTCACATACTTCACACTCGTTCATTCAACAGTTGACAGTCATTCAAGTTATAGCGATCCAAACTAGCTAACGATGTGGGAACACAACCTCAACGAAATTAAAAAGGGTGAAATAACAGTACCTTTACCCTCCGCAGTAGTTGATTGGGAGTATTATAATAACATTATTAATAATCAATACTCATCAAGGCATGGTGACAGACAGTTGTGCGAGCTGACAAACAATTAAAATAAAAAATACACACTTAGTCATTGTGCTTTGGAGTTTATTCAAAATTATAAATGAATGTGCTTCTTGAATACATTAACTGGCACATTTGGTATTCTGTCAACTCAGGCTTTGATCCTGAGTTTAGGTGTAACATCAGTAGCGAACAGCCAATCACATGCTGATAGAGTTTATAGAATATTAAGAATTTAAACAAATGTACACAGGAAGATTCGTCTGGAAAAGCATTCCCGGAAGATTCCCGGAAGTTTCACCCACTTTATTTTTTACAGGAGCGCCCCTCGGAAACTTGTGGATATTGTATTTATATAAAGCGTTCACAGGCAAATTTGCTTTATGTTTAGGTCTATATTGCTTTAATGTACCCGATGTCGAAATCAGGCAAACATAAATGTCAGGCAACACGATTCCTGGCTGCATGTCAATATCCATGGATCACTTCAGTAAGTTGTAAGGAACACTATATTGAGTCCAACATTTAGTTTAAATTGATAAAATTGTTCGTTTTAGTCGCATTTTCGCTAGCCTAGAAATCTAGACGCACCCTAGCGGCAGCAAAAATTATTTTGCAGCAAAGTGTGGTCTAGCAACTCTCCATAGACGTTTTAGCTGGAAAAACTCAACTCTGGTAGGGTCAATCACATCGTGTATAGAGTCGGCGGGCGGAATTAACAAAGTGACGACAGAGTTGCGACGATCAGAGCAAGCTCGGACATATTCGGGTTTAAGTCGTTCATCCTCGGATGCGGCCGGCGCCGTGCGCGCTGTTACAAAAAAGCTTTTGCTTGACGATCAACTTGTCATTTTGTCGTCGAGTATAAAGGCTTTATTCCGTGTCAACGCGCGCTCTGATCGGTAAGGTGCACGGACCTCTCCCGAATCATCTCCACCACTCCGAAGCACCACTACTCTGCCTCCGTTTCCCTCGTAAGCTGATATTAGTATTTAAACATTCTCTATGATGTTATTTTTTTAATGACACACTACTGTCTCTTTCTCTCTCACACACAAACACACACTGACATACTGTCTCTTTCTCTCTCACACATATGTAGGCTAGTTATAAACTCTTTAGACATTTAATGATTAGTGTTTTATTTTTAAAGTTTGTGGGTCGTGTAAAAAATAAAAAAAAATCCCTTATTTTGGGGATGTATTCCGGGCAATCTCCCTTATTTTCAATGTTCAATGTTGACAGCTGGACTGGATGTGGTAAAAGTTTAATATATCAACTTGCTCGCTGAGTAACCTTGCACCTTTTTCGTTGCTCTGATTGGCTGTAGCGCTATCCAATTGCGTGCAGAGAGAATTTGAAAGACAACCGTTTATCCCGCCCCTCGGATTGAAGAGTTTCCAGACCTAACATCTTGATGTAGGTCTGGCATGCCAGGCTACATTTTCGCAGTTTTCCCTATTAAATCCAGTCACGCAGCAGAGCTTTTGCCACTCAGTCAGGTTGAGGGGGGTTGTTCCGGCAGGAAAGTGACGTCAATGCATTCCCTCTATTTTTATTGGAAAAACCAGACATGCTTGACTTGCTTTTAGATCGTGCGAAAGTATATGAACAGATTCTTCTTTCCCGTGTAGGACATCCTGCTGTTTTGTTGGGCGTACGAACAGGAAGAGCGGCCCAGTTTCTCCAAGCTCGTGGAACTACTAGAGAAACTTCCGAAACGCAACCGTCGCCTGTCTCACCCAGTTCACTTCTGGAAATCAGCTGAGTATGTGAAATGAGCTAAACTCAAAAATGCCAGTTTATATTCAAAAAAACCGAATGAACAACAACAACAAAACAATCGTTAAAATGGAGTCAGTCGACGCGACGCTTCTGGATGGTGCATGTATTCTGCTGTATTTAGCAACGTTTCCTAAAAGCAGTGATCATTTAGCATATTTAGAGCACAGTATTTTCTGGTGTATCGTTTGGTCATGAAAGAGAGATGATTCTCTTTTTTTTTTCAGTTGTTGGTTTTGCTAAATGTTTGATCTGTTTTGCATATACCAACTGCTTGTGATTTATTTCTCATTATCTCGAATGAGTCCACTTTCAGTGAATGTTGTTTTCTTTCGTCGAACCTCTTGCAATGCATTTTTATAACAACCGAAACTTGTGTTGTTTCGATTTTTTTGTCTGTATTGCCTTTTCTTTCCTTCCTTTCTGAATTTGGTCATTGGATGATTGTATTATTAATTTAAATTTTTTTTTTTCCGATTTTGAAAAAAAAAAATGTACCTTTCGGAGTTGTTTATTTTTCTGTCATCCATCCTGTGTGTGTTTCACAGATTTCCATCCTGTCGTTTGCTTATTACGCGCGGACGTTCCGATCACAAAGCTTTAGCGTAACGCGGGGAACGTGAATCGTTTCCCTTCCCGTCGCGTCAGTCATTTACTTGCGCGGAAAGATACAACGGCGCCGCAATCCAGGCACGTACGTATGTATATTATCGACACTTGAATTGTATCATGCCTAACTGTGACAAAAACAGAACTGCTATTCCTGAGCCTACAAAGAAAGGGATAGATATGAAGGACTGTATCTATCACACTTACAAACCTTTTCTTATCAGTGCGTACTTACGAATGTTTTAGCATAATTGAAAGCTTTGCGTTGTTTGTACTAGGCTACACATTGTTCTATAGTAGAGAATACACAGTAACAGTGCACTTTTCACCCACGACGGCATTTGTATATTGCTATTAAAAATCACATCTCACGAATATGACTGTTGCATGTTGCAAGTTCTGGAGTGTCCATGTTGTAACACGGAACGGTGATCATGTCCAAATGAGTGTGAAGGTTGGTGTCGCTAGCTACGTATGGCTTAAACAGAACCGCTATCCCGCTTTCTCCACACCATGCACTCTGGGTACAGACAATCTGCTCACTTGTAAAGCCATGGTTTTTTGGGGTCATGAACAGTGCCAGTGCTCACAAAACTTGTTGCTGCTGTTATTTTTCCAAGTATATTTTAGGATCACGAAAATACAGATGTTGTTAAGTGGGCGTTTATATTTGTACGGTCGACCGTTTTTACATGCATGAGAACATTTTTAGGGGATTTGTTCACGTTACGGACCCCCCCCCCCCGAATACAGTACCACACTAAGACTAAATAAATGACAGCTTGTGTGATGAGAAAGTAATACAAAAATATGATCAGACCTTGTGAGGCGCAATTTTAAACCTATAAATAAATAACTGTGCTATAATGTTTCTATATATTTTTTGAAACGGGGGCTATGAGGATGTGCTGGGGCAGTGTTTTCACGCTGGGAATGATGGGAAATCACGAGAAGATGGGATCTTGTTTAGCAGCTTCCATATCAGGCCTATTTAACAGGCTGTAGATTTTGCTTAATAATCTGTTGCTGTAATTAATATTCCAGTCACTGAATCCGACCTCATTGTCATCTCTTATATTTCTGCTCCATTATGAATGTATGAATTGTTCTGCGTGTACGTGTGTGTGTGTGTTGTTGTTTCCTTTTCTTTTTTCGTCTCACTATCCATCCATGCATTTACTTGGTGGTTGTTGATTATTTACCATCGCTCTGGTTTACGTTTCTTTTCTGATATTGTGTGCGTGTCTTCGCAGATTTCTTTGATGGCCTCCATGATTGATTTTTTTGTATTATGTATTTGTTGTAAGTATATATAAAGCTTGTATTTACTGATGCCTTATGGTCCATGGCTTAGCGACTGGTACACATCACAAGCTCTTTCTTTGCACTCATCCTTTAAATAAATAAAAAGGTGTTGATTTTGGACTTTTGTTTTTTGTTCGTCATTTCTTTTTGCTCCTTGTCATGATTCATGTTTTATGTTCACAGAAAATCTATATTACGTTATGTGAAGCTTTTAAATGCTGGAAATGTTGTATATGATAAGGTCTTAAGTGGTTAAGTAAAGAATAAATTGATTGTAATTATTTGAATGAGTTGGATCGTGAACAAAATAAAGCTTTTGTCACTTAAACTTAACGATTTTGAGCAGCTATACCAAACAAAGTTACTAAATCACACTATAAATATTCACAAATATCATAATTAATAAAATGTGAAATCGGATTTAGCCTAAGACTTCATAATGTTGGTTAGAGATATAGAAAGATGGGTTAAAACCTATGATCTATCAATTTTTGGTAACACCATTTTGATGGTCACCTTTAGACTTTCTGTTTCTATTCAAAAATGACTTAAACTCATGACTCTCGTTTATCTTTGGAACACAAATGAAAATGCTTTTGATGAAATCTGATTTCTGTCCATTGACAGCTACACAACTACCACTTCAAAAAGTTCATAAAGAGATTGTAAAACGAATCCATATGAATTCAACGGTTTAGTCCAGAGGCACAATCACTTTGTATGATGATTCAATTTTTTTGTTGACATATAAACATTCATCAAATCAGTTGATGGACAAGCATGCTCACTTGATGTGCCAGAACCAATGAGGTTCAGTCTCGTGTTACGCAGCACGTTTGAGCTTCAGCAAGAACCAATGAGGTTTGTTTTAGCACATCAAGCAGGTTCAGTTGAGCGTCTGTTTATGTTGGCTGATCAATGTTTATATGTGAATAAAAGACTACTAAATCTGTTAAACATTTAAAGCAATTCAGTCTCTTCAGAAAATTTGGTCTAAACCTGGTGTGCCCAACCCTGCTCCTGCCGATCGACTGCCCTTCACAGTTCATCTTCAACCCAAATCAAACACACCTGAAGCAACCAATTAAGGTATTCAGGATCACTTGAAAATTAAAAGCAGAGTGTTTGATTAGATTTGGAGATGAACTGTGCAGGACAGTCTGTCGGCAGGAGCAGGGTAAACCCTTTCTATTAATGCTAATTCTATTGATGCATCAAATTGGTATTTGCGTAGCTGTCAATTGAGGGACAGAAAGCTCTCAAATTTCATCAAAAATATCTTCATTTGTGTTCCAAAGATGAACGAGAGTCTTGGAAGGTTTTGGAACGACATGAGGGTGAGTAATTTATGAGAGAATTTTCATTTTAGGGTGAACTAGCCCTTTAGATGTTTCTGTGAGGTGCTTCAATAGAACCATAAAATTTCATGAATTGTAATCATACTTTATCACTAGATTAAAAGTGGATATGGATTCTTTAAAATTGAGTCAAGAACCCTAGAGTTCAATGGTGAGTTCAACTTCAACCTTCTTTTTTGTAGTGCAAGTAATGTTGCACCTACATGTTATTAGAGTATTAGTGGACTATCTGCTAACACTGTATATTGATGATCCCCCAACAGACATTCTGATTATATACAATTTGCAAGTCTGTCAACTTATTCTACTAACCCTGAACCCTAACAGTCTACTAATACTAAAATGTGAGTTAGTTGACATGTAGTAGCAACATTACATATAATCAACATTGTCTAAACGGGACCATCAAAATAAAGTGTAAAAAAGGGTCAACATCCAGAGCTAAAAATGTGTATTTAAAAGAATCACACATGACATGCACTTCCAAACCCATGTGTTTCATTGCACTGTGGGAAAAAAAAAAACGCATTTTAAATAATGTACTGGTTGTTAACTCTTGTGCAGTTTTCCTCGTGTTCCACAGAAGTATGAAACTCATACGTGTTTGAAATGACACGAGATATTTATATTCTGGGGTGAACTATCACTTTAAGGTTCTGGGCAACAGACACCATGTTAGCGTCGCATAGAACGCTATATGACAAAACGGCGCTATACTACGCACATGGCGCCCTTTATCGTTAATATTCACGCGAACGCAAGGCGTCATAAATCCTTTAGCGTAGGCTAATATCAGACTACCCTACCCCACACCTAAACCTAACCATCACAGCACGTGTTTTATTAACGATAACGGGTGCCATGTGCGCGCCGTTTTGTCACATAGCGTTCTATATGACGCTAAAGGATGAGAATGCGTTGGACTGCAAATCAAACATCACATCTTTCTAATGAGAGAATGATCTGCTCCTGTTGCTCCCAATCTCTCCCTCAGCTGATGAGTTTAATTAGGGCAAATCACTGTTTAAAATACTAAATGAGGTGAGCCTGAAACTCACTACAGATATATGGCTCAAAATGGGCTTTAATGACATTTCTAAACAGTAATATTTCAAAATGATGTAAGTATTTTACAATATAATATAATAAACAATTTTATACACATTGTATAATGCCTCATATAATTTCAAGTAGGACAAGTAGTTAATAAGTAGCCTATGTCAATTTGAAACAGATTATTAACAGTGATTATAAAAAAATATCAATGTTTTCTTTAAAAAAAAAAATTGGTTTCACTCAACGCATAATAGAAATATGCGGAGAACAAACTGACCTGAAACCTTCATCAGTACGCACCTCCCAGATCCTCCAATTACAAGCAGATACACTCGTTTAATTGCCTGGATCAGATTCAGATGAGCATTAGTGCGGAAGAAAGACCCGTGGAGTACTATCATAAAAGACGATAGCCTACATTATTAGCAGGGGATCCTTAATTGAATTAAGAGCAGTGGGTGAGTGAAAGAAAGAGAGAGCTTGGGAAAGGAAGTGAAAGAGTGTAGACGTCACAAATGAACTCTGTATATATTTCCTATTAGATTTATCTGTTTCAAAACTCGACGTCATAAGCACATTACTGTGCAAACGCTATTTAGAAAGGTAGGCTACTATGCTGCCTTGTATCATTTTTTATTTTTAGGGAATGCAATCCTACAATGCACTGTGAAAAGTTCAATAAAAATAGAGAAATGTCTATAATAAATAGGCTATATAAAATAGTCTAGTGTGATTAAAAATTGATTATTTTCCACACTATACGTGTTTTATGTATTAAGTTCATACCAAAAATTGTTTCTTTGTAATTACAAATAAAGTTCTTTACTGGCATCGATGGTTCCATCCCAGCTAATAAAAAAATTAAGTTATCAACATTTTATTTCTGAATGTTCTCAGAATGTTTAAAACGTTCAGTTTCAAACAACAATGTTTGACTTTTACGAGGTTGCTAATTCATAATTCGTACGACCTCACTCGTACGAATTAGTACAATTTTTTGCTAAATCGTACATATTTTACGAGTTGGACAATTCGTACGAATGACCTACCCCTGACCCAGCCCCTAAACCTACCCATAACGTAGGTTTAGACGAACCGTAAGAATTTCGTACGAGTGAGGTCGTATGAATTGGTACGAATTAGCCACTTTTTAATCACTTGTACGAATTAACGGAACATTCAATTTGATAATTTTACAAATATTACATGAACTTTTTGAATATTGAATGTTTTGGAACATGTTGAAAAATGTTATATGAACGTCTAACTAAATGTTTCATAAACAATGTAGGCTACTAATAACGTTTTTGCTATAAATTCTGAGAACATTAATACGTTACACATTAATCTATAACGTTAAGACCAGATAAAAATGAATGAACATTCTATTAATATTACCGGAAAAATGAGCTCATATCTTTGAGAGAAACTTGCCATACCAATCCAGTTGGCTGGAAACAATATTATGAATCTTAACAATGCAATGTTGTGGTTGAAAAAAAAAAAAAAAAAAATCAAGGTTGTCTGTTGATATATCGAAATCGTCTTCTATTGCGAACCTTCCATTGGTGACTTTTCTCATTTGACCAACCACGTATGGACCATTTCACAAGATGTAAACAACACTGGTCCAGAAGCACTTCCTGTTTCAGTTTTTTAACACTACATAAAGCTGGGATAAAATACAACCAACAGAACATTTAAAACTGAATCAAAACGTTAAACAAACATCTTTAAGATGTTTTCTTTACATGTGAAATAAAGAAAACAGTTACAAACTGAAACAGGAAGTGCTTCTGGGCCAGTGTTGTTTACATCTTGTGAAATGGTCTACCATAATAAATATGTCGTTCTGAACTGGGATGCACAAACCAGGCCTGAAGGTAAAGGAAATTTACAAACCTTGTTGCTCCTACATTCACATTTGTGCAAAAAAAAAAGAAGGAGAAAAAAAGTTTGACCTGGATTTATGGCCTCAAGCTGAGTTTGCACTGAAAATGAGCATATTCGCTCCAATCTAAAAGGTGCCCAGTCACAGGTACTGTATCAATACACGTCTTGTCTGTGTGGGAGGACTATCTGACCAATTTCATGCCTCAGATGTCTAGTTTAAAAGTCATATGCGCAGGAGAGTCGAGGTTTTTCTTTACCTCGCTGATGACACCCACACACTTCACTGAGCTTGTGCTGATTAGTCACGAACTTGGGACAAAAAAGAGAGAGCTGTGAGAGAATGTGAAAAGGTTAGATTTAAAGGTGGGTGATAAAAGAGTGGTAATATTGTACCGCACAGCAGGCTGGAGATCCACTAGTATGACGGCGAGAATGCTGACGCAGACTTCTCATCGTGCTCGTTGTTTTATTGTACAGAAGAGGTGTAAATAAGCTTCCTCATGATGGTTTAACTTCATCTGTTTTCCTTTTCATAGGCTGTGACAGCGATGGGTTCCTGTTCTTCAGAAGGCTTTTCTCTCTCTATGGTTCTCATCTGGACCGCATTGTCACAATCAAGCCCTGGAACGAGTTCTTACCTCATAGTCACGTGACAGGAAATCTTGACGCTGGCTTCCTGTGGGCCTTACGATGGACGGACTGAGTTCAGTTTAGAGAGCCCTTGAATTGTTAGTCTATGCAGAATATGACTGGTACCTTTGGTTAGATTTTGATTTTCAAAAAAAGGCTGCATCATCTTCGTAATCTGCATAGACAAAGCCCATATCTGTCCTCCAAACATGTCAGCTATCAACATCACAACCATTCTGGAGATATTCAAGCTGTATTAAAGGTGAAGTGTACATTTTTTATTCTATAATAGCTGCACTATGAGAAGAGAACAATTGTTTGGGAAACCTGTTCGGAAACAGTTAGCCGGTGTTCTGACATTCCATCCTACCCGTCAGATTGTCCGACCAAGGCTTACTGCGCATGCGCAGTTGCGCACATCAATAATACGTCATTTTTGTCACGCTGAACAACACGCCCATACTATTTTACTACTTGCGCGAGATCTTCTTCATCTGAGGTAAGTTTTTCACTATTTATGTCAATTATTACTATACAAAGATATAATAGCAGTAATGAGAACTGTTTACTCTCACATTAAATTGATGAATTGGCGGGGAATTGATTTGATTGTTTGGTGTAAAATAAACACACACACACGTTTATACTACTCGTTTATTTCATACTGGTAGGACAATCTGATGAGGCATTTTGCAACGTAAAATCATCCTACCGTTTATTTCATAGGACAATCTGAAGAGGTAACTTACTTTGCACTGTAAAATCACCGTAACATGGCCTAATAAGAAAATTCGGCAAAGTTACACTAAAATATTTTATGTACTTAGTCACAGACGCGAAGCAGAAACGCTCAGTAGGATTTTAACATACCGATAGATATGGCTATAATTTTGCGCTACGGTAGGAAAATCTGACAAGGTAGGACAGATCGACAGAACACCTGTACACACTTCACCTTTAATATCTACTTCTTCATTTCTCACTACATCACTGCATGTGCTACTTCAATACCCAGGTAACTTGATCCTTTTACATATACACAAATATACGCTTACACTCGCCCAAACTATGCTCCGTCTCTGTCATCTGATGAGTCTGTGTCTGTGTAGGAGCTGATCAGGTATGCAGACACACAAGCCCTATATTAATACATCACTCTTTGCACTCCAGACAGTCAAATGAACTCACTGACATTTTCTACCCATTGGACAGACATTGCTTGTTGAACTTTATCTTTCAGCATAATAAATGATTGCTTTAGTCAGACTCATGCAGGAGAGGTAAGAGGAGGGCAGACGGGTGGGATGTGCTCGTGCATTTCTTTATGAGCAATGTCTACGATTTTTCGTTAAAACGTATAACTTTTATTACAGTAGCAAGTCGTCGGCAAACATTATTAGTGGTGTTTGCTAAGCCAAACATCACAATTCCAAATACTCAATATGGGTTAAAGATGCATTGTTTTCTACACAATCAAACTTCTGATTTTCATCTGATGGATGATAATAAAATAGGCGACCACTGTGGCAAAGAGTTTTCCACAGTCAAACACCACTATATAAATAATATTTACATTTATGCATTTGGCAGACGTGACTTACATTGCATTTAAAGGAGTTGTTCACTTTTAAAAAAAACTTTTGCTGATAATTTACTCACCCCCATGTCATCCAAGATATCCATGTCACTCTTTCTTCAGTCGAAAAGAATTTTTTTGATGAAAACATTCCAGGATTTTTCTCCATATAATGGACTTCAATGGGAACCACACGGTTTAAGGACAGTTTCAGTGCAAACTGCGAAATGAACAAATCTTTTCCCGAGTCAACTCGTTCATTTCGTTCATTGAATGAACTAAATGACACAAAAAGATTTGTTCATTTTGATGAACGAGTTCGAACAGGAGAGTCATGAACGCGCATCACAGAACAGAGCATTTGGTGACCATTTGAGCTTAAAAAACTTTTTTTTTAAATGAGCGATAGTTTCGCTTGATAAGACCCTTATTCATCGTCTTGAATCGATTAAAGCCCTTTGAACAGTTTGCAGTTTGCACTGAAACTGTCTTTTGGACCTTGAACCGTTTGGTTCCCATTGAGGTCCATTATATGGAGAAAAATCCTGAAATGTTTTCATCAAAAACCTTAATTTCTTTTCGACTGAAGAAAGAATGACATGGATATCTTGGATAACATGGGGGTGAGTAAATTATCAGCAAGTTTTTTAAAAAGTGAGTTACTCCTTTAAGCATTTTATCAATTCATGCGTTCCCTGAGAATACTATGTAAAAAAAATAAATGATGATTACGGAAACCCTAAAGAGACACGGTGATGGAAAAAATATGAGATGGAAGATGCTTTCGCCTTTTCTTGTGAGATAGTGCACAATTTCTCGGGGGAACGCGAGAGAACGCAAAAGTCAAATCAAGTCACCTTTATTTATATATAGTGCTTTATACAATAAAGATTGTTTCAAAGCAGCTTTACAGTGATAAACAAGGAAATAATTCAATCAAATGATTCCATGTCCCTTTAGAGGGCCTGTAGAATGCACATTATCTGATAAGAAATATGCAACGTAATAATGTTTGTTCTTCATTTTTAACCTTTGTTCTCATTCTTTTTCCCTTATACTGTGGGAGTGTTTGATCATTAGCATTTGTAGAGCAGGAAGATGAGCTGATTGAGCTGTGCAACATTAAATGAAAGCATGTCGTCGACAATAACCTGAACCCGCTGCAAGTCAACATGCCTCTCAGAAGCATCTGATTAAAATGCAAAGCATTTAATTACTTATGACAGGACGTGTTTACCATCATGTTATGGCATAAAAGAAGCCCCATCACACACACACACACACATAACAGCTGATTTCATAATTCCACAAGTCTTTAACCAACGCAGAATTGTTAATTTTTCAACGCACCCTGCTTTGAGGCACATTTTCATGTAATTTTCAACGTAGGCGAATGATTTGCTGCTTTGATAATTACCAAATAATTCACATTCCGGATAATTAGAGCAAACAACCCTGTGAGCGAGAGAATTCATTAACAATCTTCACCTCTGATGCTTCGTTTGAAAGGCACATCACACATTCCATCTCTCTCATGGCACTCATTTGTAAGACTCTTTGGATATCATCTGATTAGCTTTCTGAACGTTTCCTCGATTCTGTTGGTGGGAGAAATCTTTGTTTTTCTTTAATCAGTTCATTACGGTTATTTACATTTCATTTCATGTGGCCCCTTCTGTTGAATCTGATTTAAGTAATGAATTCAACCAAACTTTACTGTAGATTTCAGTATTCTGAACTGTACCCAACGGCCTCCCTGTGTACACAGTGCTCAATCTGCCCAAGATTTTTGGCAGTTATTATCAGTAAATACTTGAAGATTCATACAGCCTGGGTCAATGAACTGTGCTGTCATGGCGGACAGAAAAAGTTCCTTGAGTGAACCTTGAATGTATCCCAGAATCCCTTGTGCTGCAAAAAAAAAAAAAAAAAAAAAAAAGGATGAAAGGAAACACGTCATGTAAATCAACATCATTGCAGAGAGTTGCACCATCAGCCATTGCACACAATGTAACATAAAAACAAAAGGCAAAGTTAGAAATATTCTATTTTGGCCAAGAACCGCCCTCTTAAACGGTAAGACATTATAATTAAGATTAAAATTTCCTGATAATTTACTCACCCCATGTCATCCAACATATCCATGTCATTCTTTCTTCAGTCAAAAATTAAATTACGTTTTTTTGAGGAAAACATTGCAGGATTTTTCTCCATATAGTGGACTTCGATGGGAACCAACAGGTCCAAATTGCAGTTTCAATGCCGCTTCAAAAAGCTCTACACGATCCCATTCTCTAGAAAAATAATTGATCATTTTCTTTGAAAAGAAAGATTTATATACTTTTTAACCACAAATGCTCATCTTGCAGTAGCTCTGCGATGCATTACGTAAATAACGTTGGAAAGGTCAATTGCAATAAGGCGAAAGAATCGATGCAGTGTTTACAAAGTGAACGTGCAAAGACAAGTCAAATACCCTTTACAAAAAAAAGGTAAAACAACGATGTCGGACAATTAGATGGTACCCCGATACTTCTGCCTAATTCAGTGACCTTTCCAATGTGAATATGTAATGCGTGGCACAACGCAGAGTGTTTTTTGAGAGAACGCATTTGTGGTTAAAAAGTATATATTTTTACTTTTTTTTTTTTAGAAAATGACCATTCATTTCTCTAGATAAGACTCTAATTCCTTGGTTTGGATCATGTAGAGCCCTTTGAAGTTGCATTGAAGCTTCAATTTGTACCTTCAACCCATTTGTTCCCATTGAAGTCCATTATATGGAGACAAATCCTAGAATATTTTCCTCAAATACCTTCATTTCTTTTCGACTGAAGAAAGAAAGACTGGGGGTGAGTAAATTACCAGGAAATTTTTATTCTGATTTATTCTTTAAATTCTATTTTAGATATTCCTAATTGCATTCAAACGAGTTACCAAAGTGAGTTTCCCTGAGAAGGGGAACGAGATGCTGCGTCATGGAGTTGACGCTATGGGGAACGCCATCATCGTGACCGTGTCTAAAACACGGCTTACGCAGTCATTGGTGTCATAGCACCTGTAAACTATAAAAGTCCTCAATTCTTTTGTATGAAGGAGACATGCAGGCAAGCCCTAGGACGTGACGGAGCATCTAGTTCCTTTCTCGGCGAACTGTCCTAACCTTTATGTTCCCTTTTGATGTGGAAAGGCACTTCCCACGGCATGCTAAGGGAATGTCTGTCTCACTAAGCTGTGAATATGCACAAACATAGTGGGCAATACCTAAATTGACTACGGATTACTTACTATAGCTGGAGTCCGAGCGCGTCAACCCCAAGGGCGCATCCAAAACAGCCCGTTCTCATCCCAAGACTAAGACACCCTCTTATCTAACTGGCGCTTTTGACCATACCTCAACATCTGATGTTTTTCTGACTGCCTCTTGACGGCCCAAAAAGTCAATGAAGAAAATGTTTAAATATCCCAAGTGACTACCGTGGCTCAACTATATGTTTATCAAGCGACGCGAATACTTTTTGTGCGAAAAAACAAACAAAAATAACGAGTTTATTCGACTATTTCTTTTCTTCCTTGTAGGCCAGAACGAGACTTCCTTATAGATTTCCACGACGCATGCGCGAGAATTGCGATCTGAAGTAGTGCAAGCTGGCGTAAGCAGATCGCAATTCTCGCGCATGCGTCGTGGAAATCTAAGGAATTCTCGTTCTGGCCTACAAGGAAGAAAAGAAATAGTCGAATAAACTCGTTATTTTTGTTTGTTTTTTCGCACAAAAAGTATTCGCGTCGCTTGATAAACATATAGTTGAGCCACGGTAGTCACTTGGGATATTTAAACATTTTCTTCATTGACTTTTTGGGCCGTCAAGAGGCAGTCCCTTAGGAGCCAATGTGGTAGTTATACAGCTCTCAAATTTAATCAAAAATATCTTCATTTGTGTTCCGAAGACGAACGAAGGTCTTACGGGGTTGGTACAGCATGGGGGTGAGTAATTAATGACTTCATTTTCATTTTTGGGTGAACTAACCCTTTAAAGGACAACTCCGGCGCAAAATGAACCTTTGGTCTAATTACACATTGCTACCTAGTCAACCGTTTTCTGAGATTTGTTTTCATGATTGCCGAATGTAAATAGTTTTATCTCTAAAAACAGTTTAGCCTATAACGCTAGTATATAGGGCATAGAGTAATGACAAATAAAAATAGCTTACTGTTTACTGTGTGTATAAAATATCTTCTTATTAAACTGTATGGACACTGACAAAGTTCTCAATGCTTCGGTTTGAATGTAGAGACCCTTGTTATGCTGTCGTGTTGGTGTGGGGCTATTTTGAGCCTTGTTAGTGGTAATAACAAGCGATTTTTATTTGTCATTACTCTATGTAATTAGACTAAAGGTTCATTTTGCACCGGAGTTGTCCTTTAACATCAGTTACTGTAGATGACGCTATCTAACCCTAACCCTACCCCAGACCTCAACCTACCCGCATCATCTAAGGCTGTGTGTCCACCAAAGCGTTTTTCCACGCGCCTGGTGTATGTTTTCAATTGTTTTCAATGGGAGCGCCACCTTTTTTAAACGCCATGAGCGTACCGAGGCGCTGAGCTTTTTTTTCACTCTGAAGCGCCCGGCGTTTTTACTGGTCGCTGGGAGTTGAAAAATGTTCAACTTTGGATAAAACGCAGCGCTCATCACTGTCACATTTTACCCAGCCGTCCAATCACAGTGGAGGAGGAGGGGCGGGACTAATACCACACCGACCAACTGTCACAACATTCAAACTGCTGCATATATTCTGTATCATAGCAACGAAACGTCTCAACAGAAAAAAACTCTGCGCTGCCAAAACGCTCTCAAGCGCCCAAAGCACGGCGTCTTCAGCAGAGCGTCTAGCGTTTTCAGCTGGCTAAAAATGCTTTGGTGGACACACAGCCTAACTGACGCTAAAGGTAAAGCATCAGTTAGATGATGCCCTAGGATAGCGTCATCTAACTGACATTAATGGGTGCCCTAAAACGTATGGTCAAAAGCGTGGGATGAGAATGTGTTGTCCAAAATGGCTAAAAGACTACTTGGTGGTGCTATTCCCTAATGCTGGGGCCACACCACAAAATATTCGAGCCGGTTTCTCCCCTTCCCACAATCCTAAATGAAGTCCGGATTATCTTGATGGTTCTACAGATTATTTTATCAGATTGTCCTGTGTTGTGAGGTGTGTTAAGAGTGATCGAACCTGCTCAGAAGAACGCCAGAGCCAATCAGTAATCCTGTGGGGGAACCCAGAGGACAAACGCTCACGTTCTATGTTGATTGTCAGGTGGAACGAAACGACACCCAATCAGAAAGCGAGCTGACAGAAGGCGGAAATACAACAACCACAGTCATGGCTCATTTTAACACAGTCTCATCCCAAAAAGTCATATAACTGACGTCTTGGGGCGTATTTTGACCATACGTCAATATCCGCCTTTTTAGGGCCCCCTTAAACGTCGGTAGATGGCGATCCCGGGCCGTCATACAACTGACGCTTTACCTTTAACGTCAGTTAGGTTTAGGGTTAGGTTTAGGTATGGGGTAGAGTTAGGATCCCATAAACTCATCTACCGACGTTTAAGGGGGCCCTAAAAAGGCGAATATTGACGTATGGTCAAAAGACGTCCCAAAACGTCAGTTATATGACGTCTTGGGATGAGACCGGGTTGCTCATTTACATGTAAAGTCCATGCATTCCAGGCACTATCATAGCAATTTCTTTCTTCCTGCCTATCGTCCGCCATGTTTATTCTGAAGTGCACAGTCGGTACTCTGTTTGAAAATCTGTTTTTGTGTGGTGTGTTGTCTTCTTCACATCACGGCACACCACACACTATAGGAGATAAAGTGTTAAATCTAGGATGCTTTGTCCTCATGTTTGAGGTCTCTCACATTTTGAAAATCTTAGATTTGAAATATCGTTTGGTGTCCCAATAGCGAGAGGATATACCCAAGCTTCTATGCTTTATTAAGGAAAAATTCCAGCCAATTCCACTTTCGTTAGCCTTATAAGGCCCCAAGAGCAAAGCTCTTAGGGAAGATATGCCCAGCTATGTCAGCACTTTGATAAATTCTTAAGGGAGTATATCAACTATGACCTTTGATATACCAAAAGTTCCAGGGGGAGAATGAATCCCTCAAATTCAAAGAAAGGACTCAAAGACGAGAGCAGCGTAATTGCCAAAGACTCTCGCTATCAAAAGTGGTGGGTCACTGTCCTGCAGAGTTTAGCTCCAACTTGCCTCAACACACCTGCCTGGAAGTTCCTAGTTTGCTGAATAAGACCTTCATTAGCTGGTCCAGGTGTGTTCAATTGGGTTTGGAGCTCTACAGGACAGGATCAGGATAGAGCATTCACACCCTGCTTGAGCAAACATATCTCTCCAGGATCCATTATAAAAGACTCAATTCACCCGTAATGAGCTTCATAATTCAACGCAAAATGAAGTCGTATACAAAAATGACATTACGTATACAACATGTTTCTGTATCAGGCCTCATGTTGCTCATTCGATTCATGCCATTCATAACGATTCATGATCTCAAAGTCAATCTTATTGTGCTCCAAACTCCTTTCCCACACATTTCACCTCACAAAACATCCCATATTCTGCAAAAAATGAGGATAAATGGCTGTGTACATATTGTACAGTGATATTTCTATAGTTTTTCTACTCTTGTAAGCAAATGGTATTTATAACAGCAGATGTCATGAATGTCAGCTCGGTTACCAAATATGTGTTTATGTTGTGCCGCTTTTGTTCAGGTTCTACTTTTGCTCGCAAAATAAAGACTTATTTAGAAAAAAAAAATGATGTTTTTGCATGATTTTTGACAAATGTGTTTATGAACGCATGAGGAAAAAGATGGCCCAGAAAAAGAAAACACGTGACCAAATGTCACATCGGGCTGATAATGAAATTTGAGTTTTGCCATGTTTTTTGTTCAGGCACTGCATGTGAATTGATGAGATTAGAGGAAAGAAGTGCAGGTTAACAGTATGGTGCCTCAGTAAGGGATGTGAGTCATAACTTATTCATCTTCCAAATTTCAACCCTTGTTCTGATATTGAAATTAGATCATTAACGCACCACAATTCCTGTGAAAATGACCTTGGGTCATGGGTCATGAATAGACATGGGCTATTTTGCCCGTCGGCTATCTTAACAAAACCCAAACACAATTTCCCCAACAGATTTATTTTTCGTCCTGATGTTTGTTAATTGTATTTATTATTATAAATTCAATGTTAATCGATAAAATGTTTACGTAATCTAAATGAATACGTTTTAAAGCCTATACCATGCAGCAATCCATCAAAAGTGATGTAATGATAGGCTATAAGTCTGTGGTATGTGTGAGTTTCATCCGATTTTATACAGTAAGTAAATCTCTTTTAGGGTTTGGGAGCAAAGTGGGTGCTGTCAATGACATGAATGGAAAAACTGCCCTACCAACATTTTAATTTTATGCTTTTTGCTCACTCTGAGCCACTGAATGTTCCCGTGGAATTTATATTTCTGAACGCTGTCATTAACTTATGACCTTTTGCTCTCTCTACATTCTAAAGGACAAAGTAATGCAACCCCGTGCTAATGGGGAGCCTCGTCATTTTGAAAGGGCAGAAAGTCACAACATAATCACAGTAATCATGAACATAATCACTGACAGGTAACTCTCTTTACCTTTTGATATGCCTACACATTTTCAAAGTGTCTATAAGGCGATTCATATCTCAACATCAATTGATTGATTGTTTGAGGATAATCATGCTTTCATCATTAAGAAAATGTAATGGTGTCTTTTGGAAGACAAGACAACCCACTAATTTCCACTGAACTTACACTGCCGTTCAAAAGATATCACTTTAAATCAGAAATACAGTAAATGCAGTAATATTTCACAATGCTAGACTGAAAGTGTTCAAAAGGCTCCTATACATGACCAATCGCACCCTTCAACATCAGAAATGATCACGTGTAAAGAATAGGGAAAGCAGTTGCACCGGGCAGATGTAATCAACACGAGCTCACTCCATCGCATGTTGGTTGGCAGCATCTGAATATTACTGATGTAATATAGTGTGCTTGAATAGAAAAAAGCACACCTGTCAATTGAAATTATCATCAGTAAACACTTTCAAAGAGGTTTGGTGTCTGCCGAGTGAATTCACTACATTCTGATGTCATTACACAGGTCTAACCGACTGTCTGCAGGGGTTCGAGACAACCCGGATTAGTGTACACTTAAACCTCAGTTACAGAAAGTAACAAGTAATACTTGAATAAACTGAAGTTGGTCATTTTCAGCTGGACAAAAACTACTAGATCTTAGCCACGATATTTTGGGCAAATTTAACATCACTGCATTCACAGACAAGGAAATCTCACAATGCGCTATGACAAGCTCTGTAAATAATTCCACTTCAAATGAAGCAATAGAAACTACAACTTTAATACACTTTTCAATGTACTGAATTGAATTTGATTCGATAACTTCAGTGCTTCCACATGCAGGAACGGTATATTGCCTCATGAATTCAGCATGCATCTGCATTAAAACCCAAATATAGATATAATTGCTAGACTGCAGCATTTATTACAACAAATGCCAGGTTTGCCCTTTTAAGCCCGGACAAAGTTACCATCGCAGCCATTATCTCAGCGTGCAGGGACAACAAAACCACAAGGCCCTTCAAACAAAAAGGCCACGTCATATTGAACTGGTGATGTGCCTTCTGCATATTGAAAAAGCAAAAGTGCTGATGCTTGTTTTTCTATATTACACAGTTAATTCTGTCAATTAACTTAGTCTTTTTCAAACCTCCGTATAGCTAATTTTACACAATGCTAATGTAGCATATAAGTAAAACATCTGGATGTAATCAACTCAATGAGAGACTATGAAGAGTTCAGATGCAAAAGCCTCTAAATGCCATTTGAAATTTTCTTCTTTAACGATGATTTTTATCAAACTTGTATATTTCATTAATTTCACTTAAATAACAATTAATAGGTAATTATCATTGCCATTTAAGTGAAATCACTGAACTTAAATATACAAGTTTGATAAAAAATCATCATTAAAGAAGAAAATTTCAAATGGCATTTAGAGGTTTTTGCATCTGAACTCTTCATATAATTTGTTTGTATACTAATACAATATACCAACATTTTTCACAAGGTCCCAGCAGATTTATTGTTCGTCCCTCAATGAATTGTTTGTGTGAACATCATCATGCTTTCATAATTATGCAAATGATATATTGGAGTGTTTGATAAGACACTAATTTCTATTGAACATATGTTCAAAAGTCTGGGGTTGGTAAACATTTTTAAAATGTCTCTTATGCTCAATAAGACAGTAAATACAGTACTATTGCAAAATAAAATAGTTTCCATTTCAATATATTATAAAATGTAATTTAACCTGTGATGCAAAACTGAATTTTCAGCATCATTACTCCAGTCTCCAGTGATTCTTTAGAAATCATTCTAATAACTGATTTGATGCTCTATAAACATTTATATATTTTTTTTAATCTGAAAATTGTGCTGCTTAATATTTTTGTGGAAACCATGATACCTTTTTTAAGGATTCTTTGATCAAGAAAGTTCAAAAGAACACTGTTTATATGAAATATAAAATCTTTTGTAACATTGTAAATGGATTTAATCTCACTTTTGATGAATTAAAGAATCCTTGCTGAATAAAAGTAGCCTATTAATTTCATCAAAAAATAAAAACCTTTTGAATGGTAGTGTATATTTAAGTACATTCATTTGGCAAGATATGCAGAGAAACCAGCAGTTAAAGAATAATTTGGTTGTACATTTTACCAGAATAAATTAGTTCATGGCATGCTGAAAAGATTGTGGTGTCTTTTAAGCTTATCTTTCTAGCATAGTTATGAATATGCATGAAACCACCTGACGGTCAGGGTGTGGCTGGTTAATAAGGGTCAGTTAGCCTTGAGGCCATCAGTAGACGCTGTTACGACTGCATTGCGCTCTACATCAAATGGACTTGTCCTCTATCATCAACCTTTAATGTCACACCAATTACTTGTGGGCACAGTCACTTAGTGTTCAAACATCACATGACCTCTGACCCAACATAGGGCGTATGATGAATAAAAATATATAAAAATGACCTCTGACTTGACGTATGTTGCCGGAAGCCAGTGATTAGTTTATAAAGTAGAAGAAAATTTTTCTTGCAAAAACCTGTTGCTGCGTTTCAGAAGGCATTTATTAACCCACAGGAGTCGTATGGATTACTTTTATGATGGCTGGATGGATGTGCTTTTTGGAGTTTCAAAAAGGATATTATTTAATATAACATAAATGAGTTATGGAGGCCTGAAAACTGATGCTTCATAAGATTTTTAAGGGTTTAGACATGCAAGAGTGGAACAGTTAGCTATGTACAATATAATACTGTATATCGCTATAGCCTACTGATACCCTTCAGACTATGAGATCAGAGTGAGTGAGGAGTGTTTCTGACTTCAGAGGTCCAGGGGCCGTACTGCAGTCGCTCTCATGCCTGACATGCCACTGAGACTATGATTACAGGCAACATCTGTCACATTTATCTCGAACATACAGTTATCTACCTAAAATGCAGCTGACCTGTCACAAATCTAACCGAGTTTTGTCAAAAATACCCCGGCTACGACGTCAGAAGGCTGCTATCATAGATTTGTCATGTGAAATATATCAATTCAGATTCAGACCTCTGCAGGCTGGGAAATAGAAAAACATTCTTATGTTATTTCTAGTGAAATCTATTCTCAAAATATCTCACACAAGGTTTAATGGTTTTTATTTTGTATTACCTTGAGTTATTATAGTATATAGCTAACACTAAAACCATACAAAACACATTTTTGTTAGGCCTACTTTAAATAAAAGTTCAATAGAGGCTATGTAAGATTTTTGTAATAAAATATTCAAAAACCAATTTCACAGTGTGATATATTTCATGCAGTTGTGTAAGTGCATTATCCCAAACGTTCCCAAGGATTTGTAAATCCAGAGAAATTCCTGTTTTTAATAATGGCTCATCCCTGGTCATTGTCGCCTATAAATGACGTAATATCCGCGCTATCCTCGGTTTCCGCTTATAGAAACCTTACAATGGGCTATATGCACGCATAAATTCCGCATTTGACGCAAGGATGCTCGTCCATTTCCGGTTGTGGAGATTAAAGCGGAGGAAAACCGAGGAAAACGGGATTATGGCAGAGTCTTCCAAATTTACTGTCCTCCAGTCTTTGAAATGAAACGTACATACGTTTAGATGTAATTTTATATATAGTTATATTTATTTAATATAATTTTAAAAAGAAGCATAAACACAACGAGGGGTGTCTGTTTTATCTGTTTTTGTGACTAACGTTTCTTTAGTATAACCATAGAGTATAAAATTCAATTCTCGGTATTGCATTGGACTCTACGATCGGCGGAAGTTATCGAGCATCCCTAATGCTTCACCGGAAATACCGCCGTGCATAGAGCCCATAGATTCCTCATTAGCGGCCGTAAAGTTTCAATGGTCCGCTAATATGTATCCCTCCCTAATGAGGAATCTATGCATTCATTTCTATGATACAAAACAATATCTCGCACACCGCTGTTGTGTTGTGTCGTTAAATCAATATGGTTCAAGATTACAAACTGGCGAGTTCAGAAAATCCCCCAGAACTTAAACATAGCTAGATCAACTTAGCCAAGCAGGCTTTGGGAAAAACAGAAATAAAACAAGGATCAATTTCAGCGTGGCATTTTGGGGAGAGCTCCCCACAGAGACTCCGCTCTCGCATGTGTTTTAGGTAAGTAAATATGATTTATTGTACACTACAGTTGTAGCCTACTGCACTTGCTTCAGTAATGCTTTTTATCAAGTCTGGTGAACAAGTCTGGCAGTGGAATTGAGTAGCCAGCCATTACTTGCAATTACTGTGGGTTTGTTCAAATGTAGGCTACTTTTAGTACGATTGTGTAAAACTGCGCAGCATTAAAGGAGTAGTTCACTTTTTAAAAAACTTTTGCTGATAATTTACTCGCCCCCCTGTCATCCAAGATATCCATGTCTTTCTTTCTTCAGTCGAAAAGAAATTAAGGTTTTTGATGAAAACATTACAGGATTTTTCTCCATATAATGGACTTCGTTGGGAACCAAACGGTTCAAGGTCCAAATTAAAGTTTCAGTGCAGCTTCAATCAATGGGCTTTAAACGACACCAGATGGTGAGTAAGGATCGCGCACGTTTGGGCTCATGCCGACGCGTCGAGTACGTCGACGCACGACAAGGGAGCTCAGCAGCCAGCTAAACTTTTACTACCCTGTTAGAAAAAATATATAGTTGCATAGTTTCATGTGGTTCTTCTCCCTCCCTGTATGAGAAAGAACAACATAACCAACAAGAAAAAGTTTCCATGGCAACCAGAGGGGAAAAAAATCATACATTCACATAAAATCATACATTCACAAGTGTGTGTGTTTACCTGTGTGAAATCAGAGGCAAAACAGGCTAAATTGTATTTCATTGGACTAATATATATATGAAGCGTTCAGATGCAAAAGCCTCTATAAATGCCATTTGAAATTTTCTTCTTTAATGATGATTTTTATGAAACTTGTAGCCTATATATAAGTTCAGTAATTTCACTTAAATAACAATTAATAGGTAATTATCATTGCCATTTAAGTGAAATCACTGAACTTAAATATACAAGCTTGATAAAAATGATCATTCTAGAAGAAAATTTCAAATGGCACTTAGAGGCTTTTGCATCTGAACTCTTCATATATATATTACACAGACAAGAACTGGCAGTGGCAATGTGACTCAACCCACAATCTCTCGCAAACTGAAAATATGGTTATAAAAAGAAATGCCAAAATAGTAACATTTGTAATTTCAGCTAAATGTCTTTAGTTTCTGCAGCTTTCATTGAGAGGTTGCATGTGTAAATGTTTGTTTGCTTCTGCTTTTGTGTGTGTGTTTGAATTAGATGGGTGTAAGAAGAAAGTGTGTATGTGTGTGTGTGTGTGTGTGATGAGCCACAGTGCACGGTTTCATTATAGGGCAGATGGCAGCACTCAAGTCGGAAGTGACTGACATAATGGCTCGACCAGGCCGACAGGCCGTGTGTGTGTGTGTGTTTGCATTTATTCACATCAGAGATTGAAAATTTCCCCAGCGCTTGCCCATGCTCGACAGAATCCCTTCAGATTAAAAAATATACACTACATTTATTGCTATAGTCAATGTGAAGTGGTGCTTTTAAGTGTTATTTTGAATGTTAGTAGATGAGTAAGACATTATCTGGTGGTCTCACACTTGTATTTTGATTAAAAAGATATTTTATCATATTTTTATACTATTATTTTTTTCTCTTTTGCACTGCATGCTTTAACAATGCACATCACATAACTTATTTATTCATATAAGTTTAGTTTGTTATAAATACGGTCTTGTTTATTTAAGTCTGTGGTCAGTCTGAAGCGTGTCTCTCCTCCTGCAGTGCAAATTCATATTCGTCTGTATAAATGAAGATCCTGTCGGAATGACGCATTGCAAAACAATATTAAGGCTTATGAAGAAACATCAACATCAGGTTGCAATGTATGTTCAGCTGGTGTTGATACCTAAACCTTAATTCAAAGTCATTATGACTTTAATAGACTAGATTCAGATTTGTCATGCTGCATTGAGAAATATATTTAATACAAAAATAGCATCTCACCTACAAGAATCATTTTATATATATATATATATATATATATATATATATGACTATAGGTTCAACCTCTTATTTAATGAAATCATGTTTTTGTACATCGTGTGGGTGTAAAGTTGTAAACTCAAATATACAGGCTGTACTCAAATATAAAATTGGCAGAGAAAACTTCATAATGCAGTGTGCATAATTAATATTCATTTTCTATAAATTGCGCTAGAGCTTTTAGTGTCCCGAGGTGATAACTACGGTATACGTAATCTGTTATAGAAAGTTTCTGTGTGTGTGGTTCATGATGTTTTCTTTTCTTCTGCTGCTTGACCATGTAATGCAGGAAACCTTTAACACTAATCTTTGAAGGTCCACAGATAAAAGCATTCTTGCTTGGGTGATAACTGTTGTTTTTTACAACATAATACAGGGTTATGTGGTTTAGAATGACCATGGAGCAGTTTTATTTTTGATAAACTTAATAATTCATCTGCTGGGTAAGCCAAACTTTTTTTAATTGAATGGAAAATTAAAAATAAAACACTGTTTAACTTAAGAGTCTCAAACTTTGATGTAGCATTTTTGTCCACTTCAAATTCTAAACAGTTTAAGTATTGTGTACTGTAAAAAAAAGTTGCAGCCTTAAATTTTTAAGTACAATCAACTTGGATAAAGTCATTTCAACTTAAATTACTTTAATTAAAATGAGTTGGATCTATAGTATCTTATAAAAAATAACATATTTTGATGAGTTAAAGCAAAAGCATGTCATCTTAACTTATTGATCATATTTTTTATTTACAGTGAACCTCGACCAGGGCGAGTTGAAACAATAAAAAAACATAAATGCATTTGTGCATTGATTTATTCTGTTAATCATATTTGGTTGCTTAAAATCAAAGTTAAATTGATAACACATTTAGAAAATTATAGTGCACATCTGAAAACATAACAGAACGTCTCATCATAAATCTAATTATAAACCAGACCTGACCTTTTACCGTCTTGCCTCAAAACAGTTTTTTATCTTGCAAATGCTGTATAGTTATTTGTACTCCTACTCGCAGCTTATACTGTGTTGGTCTTAACCTATATGATGGTGATTTCACCCGTTTAGTTAATATTTTAGGTTAAACTTGGCATTAATTTATAATCCTTTCCGGTCTCCCATATTTCAAATAATGTTGGTTTCTGCTTTAATTATAAATGTTTTAACAGTCAAAATGAAGATAAACACATATTACTGTGCAAATCTGATTCCTTCCGATATATGTGAGTGCAGTGGGGTTGTAAAACCCTCCCATTGAGGGAGGCAGAGCCTCGGGAGGGATGGATGACAGAATGACAGCAGTGCGCGCGGAATAAATGCTCGCGCACCGGAGCGGCAGGAGCGCAGAGCTTCTCACGCGCGGCGTGTTTATACAGCGGCTCGCGCAGACATGCCACGCGTCTTCTGAGTGGGACATCAAGAAGGAAAAGTCTGAACCTTCCATCGGAATATTGGCAAGGTGATAACCGCACTGTGTGAGGCGATTTTTATAGCTTTTGAAAGTGGAAAGGTAAGTTGCGTTGCTTTTATATATTTTATTTACTCTCGAAAGTATATTTAGTTTATTCGACATTTTTTTGGCGAATCGCAAACTGTAATATACGATGCTGTTTTCTGAAATGGGCATGTGGAGTTGCTGGAGCTCTGATGCAACTGGTGTGTCCTGTTGAACATGCATCTGCAGGTCATTGCTTTTGATAACTCCTGCATAGTTGGCTCACATTTATTATATTTTGGTTTTAAAAAAGGTCTATAGGCTGTAATTAATTTAATGTATTTGTGAATGTGAAGAACCGTCAGTGTGTTTCTATCTTTATATATTAAGAGAAGGTTTGAAGCATGCACTTTATAATTATTTCCCATTTTTTAGCAGAAATATCTGTGCATGAGATTTATTTAAACATAATTGTTTACTGATTTTAATTAGCCTACTTTTTTTTAAACCGACCACAATATGTGTGCAAATCAACTGATTTTTAACAACGAAAGCTTTTTTGTATACGTCTTGGTAAATTATGCTATTATTATGATAATATCACACGATTCACCAATATGTTAACTGTTTGAATTAATATGTTTGGCAATGCACGAACTGTTTATCCCTGATCTGACAGTTAAATTGCTTTCATTAATGAAACCTAATGAAGTCAGCTTGATATGTTGTCTTGCATAAAACCAGTTAAGTAACCAAAATGAAGCATCTTTTCTAATCGAGGAATGTAAGATCTTAGATATTGTGCATGAATTTTCAATGGGAAATGTCATTTCAACAAATGCATTTTTTTTGTTTTATTTCATCATCCACCAATAGTTCTTGAAATGCTGGGAAACTGCTTTGCAATTGAACGTTGTTAGTTAGCTAGTTTTTTCCCCCTATTCTTTATTACAATCACAACTCTAAATCTGAATTACTAATGTCTCATTTTGAGAGAATTGGACAATAGTTGTTCACACGAGGCATATGCGTTTCATGCTGCCAAGAAAGGCGAGATGCAGGAGGACTGTATATTATAAGTGTTTCTTACATGAACGTTTAATTGAGACTGAGCATGATGCTGAAGGAAATGCTACTGGCTTGTCAACAGAAAGGAAAGAGTGAATTGAAGTTCACAGCTTGTACACTGTGAAATGAGTCACCACTCTCTCATTGAAATTATAAAAAAAAAAAATATTGTGATAAATTGAACTGAATGACTTTTTCTTAGAAATAATGACTTGCATTCAAAATCAAGCAATAGTTTGTCCAAAAAAATTCAATTCTGTCATTATTTACTCGCCTCGTGTTGTTCCAAACCCAGATGAGGCTATTATATTTCTGTAGAGCAAAAAAAAATGAATTTGGAGCAATCTTCACAAACAACTATAAATTTCAATTCTTCTGAAGCTCTACAATAGTTTTGTATGAGAACTAGACTGAAATTCAATTGAATAATGTTCACTATTTGCTGAAGTTCGCCTTCAGTGAGCTGAAAACTAAAGTCAGTGAACCAGATCAAGAGTTCATTGACAAAATTCAAAATTCATTCACAAATCGGACTGATCAAAGCACGTAGAGCATGAGTCGTATGGACTACTTTCATGTCATTTTTTGTTGCTTTTTGTTCCATGGAAATATTAAAGAGTACAAGCTTAGAAGAAATTATTTTTGTTAAAAGAACTTGCTATATTCATAGTTGGACCTAATTGAAAGTCTGAATATTTTCTTAAATGTCACAGGATGCCATCAGCACAATGAAAATGTGAATTTTATTGACCTATGTTTTGCATCTCCGCATGTCTTCGCCTGACACATTTGACATGTTGCTCTCCTTTGTCACGTTCAACTCAATTGCAGATCAGCGCTGACGTACAGGAAGACACAATGCAGGAATCTGAGCCCAGCGTGTGTCAGCTGCAGCCCAACATCATCTCGGTGCGCCTCTTCAAAAGAAAGATCGGTGGGCTGGGCTTTCTGGTCAAACAACGTGTGTGCAAGCCGCCCATCATCATCTCCGACATCATTCGAGGCGGGGCGGCAGAGGAATGTGGGCTGGTCCAAGTCGGCGACATTGTCCTGGCCGTCAACAACAAGCCTTTGGTGGACCTGAGCTACGAGCGTGCGCTCGAGACCCTGAAGAACGTGTCGACCGAAAGCCACGCCGTCCTGATCCTCCGTGGACCAGAGGGTTTCACGACTCACCTGGAGACCACGCTGAGCGGCGACGGTAAACCCAGAACGGTTCGAGTCACCAGGCCCGTCAACCCCCCTCAGAGCAGGCCGTGCGAACGATGCTCGCCCCTCACGCCCAACATGACCAAAGAGCTCAGGGCGATAGAGAACCTGTCCTCTGCCTACACTCCCGGGAAAGAACCGTGGGAGAACAAACCCCTGATTCCCCTGCTGGCCCAGGACACTCTGATCAGAGAAGGAGGCCATTCAGCCCTCCTCCTCAATGGGGTGGAGGAGAACAACGACCTGTTGAAGGAGATTGAGCCAGTGCTGAAGCTCATCAAGAACAGCAAAAAAGAGATCAATGGAGAAGGTCAGAGAGTCATAGACAGGAAGGATGTCGAGGTGCAGGTGGATAGGTGAGTGATGTCACAAAATTATGTTATGACCCCTTTTACCACAGCGAATCAAATGTAAACTAATAAAAAAATGAAAGGTCACTTAGGTCACCTGGTACAGCTTTGCACTTGCAATGTGAAGCGCTCTGGTACTGCGAAGCATGAGTTAAGACACAAATTCCGAGACTTAATATTGAAAAGTTTAACGTATTTAATACGATTATAATAAGAAATATTATCTTTATTAGTTTCTCTCTCCTCCACCCACACTAGGACTAGGAGGCACGTACTGGGCGACCTCAAATACAAAATATACAGTATGGCATTCCAGGAAATCACTAAACTTTTCAATATATGTACAAATATACTGTAGGTTATGCTTGCATTCTTCATTTTGAATTAAGTGGCATTTAAGAAGGAAAGATGAGTCCACAAACCATGCGCTACCACTTGAAGCTTTTAGAACAAGATATTTCTGGGAACAACTGAACATGAGTAATATCACTACAGGTAATTACATGAGCGCTACTGACTCGAGAAAGGTTTTCTCTCAAAGCATTATTGGTTAAATGTTGTCAACACTCATCAAGAAGACATCCTGCTCTTAGAATTAATTTGACTGTTAAATTTACCTATATATGTACTCCAAAAATCTGCTAAACATTGTCACCATTATTGTGTATTGTCTAAAGTGTATTGAGACCGTGTGTGACAACAAACCTCAATTTAAACACACCTAAAGGATTATTAGGAACACCTGTTCAATTTCTCATTAATGCAATTATCTAATCAACCAATCACATGGCAGTTGCTTCAATGTCTTGACCAGGACCCTAAATGTAATCTCCTGAACTCCAAACTGAATGTCAGAATGGGAAAGAAAGGTGATTTAAGCAATTTTGAGCGTGGCGTGGTTGTTGTTGCCAGACGGGCCGGTCTGAGTATTTCACAATCTGCTCAGTTACTGGGATTTTCACGCACAACCATTTCTAGGGTTTACAAAGAATGGTGTGAAAAGGGAAAAACATCCAGTGTGCGGCAGTCCTGTGGGCGAAAATGCCTTGTTGATGCTAGAGGTCAGAGGAGAATGGGCCGACTGATTCAAGCTGATAGAAGAGCAACTTTGACTGAAATAACCTCTCGTTACAACCGAGGTATGCAGCAAAGCATTTGTGAAGCCACAACACGCACAACCTTGAGGCGGATGGGCTACAACACCAGAAGACCCCACCGGATACCACTCATCTCCACTACTAATTGGAAAAAGAGGCGACAGTTTGCAAAATTGGACAGTTGAAGACTGGAAAAATGTTGCCTGGTCTGATGAGTCTCGATTTCTGTTGAGACATTCAGATGGTAGAGTCAGAATTTGGCGTAAACAGAATGAGAAAATGGATCCATCATGCCTTGTTACCACTGTGCAGGCTGGTGGTGTAATGGTGTGGGGGATGTTTTCTTGGCACACTTTAGGCCCTCTGAATGCCTTCTTGAGCATTGTTTCTGACCATGTCCATCCCTCAATGGCCACCATGTACCCATCCTCTGATGGCTACTTCCAGCAGGATAATGCACCATGTCACAAAGCTCGAATCATTTCAAATTGGTTTTTTGAACATGACAATGAGTTCACTGTACTAAAATGGCCCCCACAGTCACCAGATCTCAACCCAATAGAGCATCTTTGGGATGTGATGGAACAGGGGCTTTGTGCCCTGGATGTGCATCCCACAAATCTCTCCAACCACTGCAAGATGCTATCCTATCATTACGGGCCAACATTTCTAAAGAATGCTTTCAGCACCTTGTTGAATCAATGCTACATAGAATTAAGGCAGTTCTGAAGCGAAGGGGGGTCAAACACACCGTATTAGTATGGTGTTCCTAATAATCCTTTAGGTTAGTGTATTTCCTCTATTTTAATTACATGGCTAGCCAGGTTTTATTTGATGCCTCACAAACTAGATTTTGGGAAAGTTCTTTTTTTTTAAAATGCATTTTTTTTTTCCACAAGTTTATTTATCCCAAATTACTCTTGCATTGAATGTTCATATTACGCTGAAGTGAGCAGGAACTAACAGGCAGTGTGAGAAGCTTCCAGCAACATTAATAGAAGAATGGATATATATATATATATATATAGACATAAATATTATTTTCATTTTGTGATCACACCCCAGTTTTCAAAGTACACCACTTGGTTTGAATTAATTATGCCTGTTTCACTCTAGTGATGTTGTGTTGTCATATTGTTTAACCGAATGAGAGTTACTGTCAGAAATGTGACGAAAATAAAACGCAAGATTATCTTTTAAAATCGATTCAACAACGGAGCAGTTTTTCCTGTGAGTGAGACTGGAAAACCCGTAGTGGAGTGACAACAGAACGCTTAGAGTGCAGAGAGGAACGGGCTTTTGCTCCAGTCCTGGCTTTGCGTCCGCGCCGTTAGGAGCTCAACATCTGTCTCGCATGCACGCTCACTCTAGATTTGAGGATATTTTAACTAATTTGCAGTAAAACTAGTCGATCACGAGGGGCTCAACTGGTAGATCTATAGATAAGCTCATCTTTCAGGTATTTTACCGAGCACCTTGACAATTTAACGTGAGAAATCAGGGGTGTGGCGTGAGAGCGTGAGAATTGGCTCAATTGCGTGAGAGTTGGCAACCCTGCATTAAACAAAAAATGTAAATAATAAATCAACTCCACTCTGATTCCAAGTAATCAAGGGCTTAGGACGTTTCAATTCAGCCCATTGCAGTTTCTGCCAGTAGTGGGCACTCATGCAACGCAATGACGTGCATCCGCGTGAACGCAACAAAGGGAAGTTAGCGAGTGAAGGGCATGACCATTTTGGACTGGAATCCAGCATTTGTCTCCTTAATCAAACACACCTGATTCAGCTTATTATCACACGAGCTGATGAGTTGAAAGGTGTGTTTGATTAGGGAGACAAAGAAAACGTGCAGTGTTGGGGGTCCTGCAGAAGCAGGGTTGAGAAACACCGTTTTAATGGAATTAAAAGTTAAGCTCAATGGATGACATCTGATCATCATCATGACATCTGTTCCCTCAGTTTGTTAACACAAACATAATACACTTACAATAGACAAGAATAAATAAATGATATAACTGAAAGTGTTTTGAGTAGTTTCCTTCTGGCTGATGGTTGAGGTGTGACCTGAACTGTTTGTGACTTTCAGAGACCTTGGTGTGGGAAATGGTCAGAAAGCCCAGCTGGCGTCGGATAACGACAGAGTGTTTGATGACCTCTGGAGAAAGGACAACATGCCTATGGTGCTTAACAACCCTTACTCGGAGAGTGACAAGGTAAAATACAGTCTAAATGGCTTCACGTTTGGCTTTGAAGGACTGCGAGTGAGTCAGTAATCTATGAGTGTTTGTTTTTCTGCTTTAAAGGTGCAAGTTCAGAAATATTGAAGCTGTACTTAAACTGTAAACATGACAGCTGGCTGAAAGTCAATGTCCTTTACTTAAATACAGGACATAGTTCCACATACATCGTTTTATTTGCTAATTATTGAGATGAACTGTTCTTTTACTGTAAAATGTACTTGAGGATTTAAAGCAGAGGTTCTTAAACCATGGATCACAATAGGTTTATTCTCAGTGAAAATCAATGCTTATTACTGCTAATAAAATGCAACTAACCAAATAGGTATGCATGTATGAAAATCGCAATGCAAGAGCCATTAAAGTGTGCATATCATGCTTTTAAATCATTATTTTTTACTTATAAATCATACCGTTGTGGTCTATATAAAGCATAACTGCAATGTTTGGGTCTGAATTCGTCATTTTTATAGCTCCACAGGCCCCTTTTCTGAGGTGCGTCTGTGAGCGACCCGTTTCAAAGCGGCCCCTTTAAATAAAATGGAGTTGCGTCTTTCCCCGCCCGCTTTCCAGGTCGGTGAGTTCACACTCGGTTCAACTCCCCGCGTTCGGCCATTATTGTAGTTTGATAAGAGATATACGATTACTATAGCTTCAAAGAACATTTTTAATCACACGTTAAAAAAATGTCAACAACGGAAGACTTGTCCATCAAGCCTTACATAGATATTCGAGCCAGAGCGAGAGAGTTGAAAAAGACGACGACGAACCTGCAGAACAGTCTTCATATGGATGCAGTTGTACATGTATGTAAGTTAACTATGTTGTGTTATTAGTGAAAGTTGACTATTTGTCTTGTTAAAACAAGCACACTGACAAGATAAATGACTGCGGTCTGATCTTACCACTAAAAATCTGTATTGATAATAATATAATAACTTGCATTTAGAAAGCATCAGAAAACACAGCAGCTAAATGATTTTACCCCTCATTCAGACGAAGTCGATCGGCAAACCCTTCTTTATACTGGCGGAGGTTGTTGAAGAGGGGATCCTTGAAGTGCTTCAGGTCACTACATCCAACAACCAAACATTTTGACTTGCCCTCTCGTAACTTCTGCATCATTGACCTTGGACTACAAAATCGGAGCGAGAAATAATAATGGCGGATTGCTCGAAGTGTTGGACCGGTAGTCAATGTCCTTATTTGTCAGTTCCGCTGCAAATACTGTGACGTAATTGTTAAAAAAAAAACGTCATAGAGAACAGAAAAATCTGAACCGGTTGAAAAATATGACCAAAACAGAATATAAAGATATAAACGAAGCACCTGAAGAGAATAATTTCATCTTTTCTGTACTTATAAACACTCCAAATATACAACAAAATGCATTTAAGGGCTAAAAAAGTGGATTTTGCCGAAAGTGTACCACACACATATAACATACTCTGAAGAATCTGTAATTTAACTTCAAGCTTGTTTTCAAAAGAACCTTCTCTCAAGGAACTAATGGACCTTTGCTTTTGTGAGGAAACTTTTATTTGTGAGATTTTTAAACTTTAACCTTATATTTAAAAAATACAATGTTAAACAAAACCAAAATTTCACATCACACCCATGACTGAAATTATCATCAAAATAAGATTTAGATTCAGTCAAGAAGCATGTCAAGAAGTTCAGGCTGAATTAACTGCAGAAGTGCTTCAAGTACTTCAAGTAGGGTTACTTGCAAGTAAGCCTGTCTCTAGTCTAGCGCCTGTCACATGGTCTTCTCTGTACCTGCCACACAGTGCTGGTGTAGCATGTGTTTCTACAGCCCTGGTTATGGGGGTAGCAGTGCTTACATTTCACATCAGCACATGACTCTCTCATCTGGCCTCTTGTGACGCATTATCTCTCTGAAAGAAACCGGATGGATGGAGGCGATCCAAGAAAGCAGAGAAATGAATGGATGCAGCTGTGTGGTCCAAGACGAAGTTGCTCTCTTTCTCTCTTTCGCGCAATACACTGTCTGGTGGATGATTAATCATCAGTGAGTAAGACGAGGAAGGGAGGAGGAGAGTGCAAGAGAAGTAGAAAGACAAGAACACGGGACATAGTTATATTTGTGATTATTGTGCACGATGCTTGACACTATTAGTGTGACTGAAAGATGCAATGACTGTTGAGATGATCTATGAACCCTTAGACTCAGAGCATGTCCTACCAGGCACAAAGTTCCTCCGCAATAAGTGCAAAACTGCTGCAGCCAATCAGACAACATCTAATGAATAATATTTAATATAATTGGGCTTTGTAGTGCAATGTGTGTAATCAACAAATTTTACATAGCCTTTATCGCTTGTTGCTGCAAATTCACATTTCACTGGGTCTGAGAGACCCCTAACATCCTGAGTGTGTAGTGTGTACACCCTATTGCCCGGTATAGACCATTTTGCAAGATGTAAACAACACTGGTCCCGAAGCACTTCCTGTTTCAGTTTTTTACATAAAAGCTGGGATAAAATACAACCAACAGAACATATAAAACTGAATCAAAAAGTTAAACAAATATCTTTAAGATTTTTTCTTTACATGTGAAATAAAGAAAACGGTTACAAACTGAAACTGGAAGTGTTTCTGGACCAGTGTTGTTTACATCTTGTGAAATGGTCTTTATACATTGAATGATTTTGGGCTGTCTGAGACAAAAGATGACCAATCGTGGCCATTTATGTGTGAAAGCGGTTCGAAGACGGCTTGCAGCCAAAGATAGTCTGCGATAAGTTTCAGAAATGTTAGCATCAACGCAACATGGCGCTAAAACTTAAAATTGTATTACCTCAAGCTCCATTTGCAAAATTCCCATGCCAGGTCGTTCTCTTTTCTCTTTCTCTTGTAATACCTCTTCTTTTTGTTTTCAGCTCACATAAAAACCATAATTTCCAAAGTGCGCTAATATATTTTACCACTAGCGCATACTGAAGTTTTATTCTTGTACACTAACTAGCGTCGTAGACTAGGATTCCATAGGTGTCATCATCGTACACTCTACATACCCAAGTTTATTAGATTTATGTTATCCACAAGTTTCTTACGCCCCATGAGGCCTTGCGTCAAAAGTGGGCGCGTCTTCCGGTTGGAAGTAAACAAAGCGAGACTTGACATACTTCACACTCGTTCATTCAACAGTTGACAGTCATTCAAGTTATAGCGATCCAAACTAGCTAACGATGTGGGAACACAACCTCAACGAAATTAAATAGGGTGAAATAACAGTACCTTTACCCTCCGCAGTAGTTGATTGGGAGTATTATAATAACATTATTAATAATCAATACTCATCAAGGCATGGTGACAGACAGTTGTGTGAGCTGACAAACAATTAAAATAAAAAATACACACTTAGTCATTGTGCTTTGGAGTTTATTCAAAATTATAAATGAATGTGCTGCTTGAATACATTAACTGGCACATTTGGTATTCTGTCAACACAGGCTTTGATCCTGAGTTTAGGTGTAACATCAGTAGCGAACAGCCAAACACATGCTGATAGAGTTTAGAGAATATTAAGAATTTAAACCAATGTACACAGGAAGATTCGTCATCTTTTGGGAGGTGATGGAAACTAACGTTACAGTCGTTGGCAGGATCACTCTGATTTAGTTTTCGGCTTATGTTCAAAACAATCACGTTTAAGCCACTGAATTAGTTTAGTCCGGTTATACATACAACCGCGAACAGCACATGTTGTCCCTGAGCTCCGTAACGACATCTCTCATAAAGATTTGTGTCTTTAAATAGTAAAATAATTCTCTGAAAAACAGCTAGCCTCTTCGCTAACTAACACACAAAATATCGAATGCTACTTCCGCCGCCTCACCGGAAGTTTCACCCACTTTATTTTTTACAGGAGCGCCCCTCGGAAACTTGTGGATACAGTGTGATTTGTAACGATCTTACAGTATAGGATGCCGAAATCGCACAGTAGCAGGAATAAACGAACTGCGCATAAGGGTTAAGTGTGTGTTATTCAGTCACATTGACTTTAAATGGCTAGCCAGATATGACATTATCTGAAAAGGGTCGATAACACATTCCCTTGTAATCTTCACTTCACTCTGACAGTTAGACCTTGGCTACTCTATAATAACTTGTTATAGCAGAAGTGAATGCTGACATTTTGCACTTTTAGCAATGTCCCACTGACACACAATAGTGGGTAATGAATTTGCTCGAACATGGCCAGCATATTCTTGACACTATTCTTGTTGAGATAAGTGAGCATTAGGCTGCTTTAGACAATTTAAAACTTGTTTTGCATTTCTTTGTCTAGCTGTAAATTGAACAGCTTGATTTTTCTTTTTGTTAGAAGTGTGTGTAGTTTGGAAAGTTAACCTTGCTGACGCATGTTTGGTTGCTTTAGTTATAGCAAAGGCACTAAAGCGTTACAGGTGCGATATTTTGAAATGTTTGAGATAATAGCCTTTCAGTCTGTCTGATGTGGTTGCGTTTGTTTTAGAAATGTGCTGAGTTTTCCAAGGCTAACAGCAGCGCCCTGCATAATTTAAGCACTAATAAGGCTCGCTCGCCCAGTGGAAGTGGTGTGAAGCAGTTGGACAGATGAGCTGCTAACATCATTAAACAATGATCTTGCCGCCTTTTGAAGCTCTCCGTGAAAAATTAGCAATATTTTATCATTTTATACATTTTTATTTATTCCATGCCCGCCTCACAAGTTAAATTATAAAACAGATAGTACCTCTCCTGGATGCTTATGTCAATACAGAATACCACCAGTTAAAAAATGTGATTTCTTAATTGCTATGATACCAAATGCATATTTACCATTAGCTATTGTGTATATCACCACACAGCGCCCCTAAAAAACCCCTTCTGTTATTATTTACCATGTCAGGGGCTGTTTTTTTTTCTAGTAGATGCATGACATTTGATCACTTACAAATTTATGTTTTACTTCTACATTTTTTGCATCTAAAGGATGTTTATTTCAAAGTTGCATGCAAAAATTATAGAAATTAGTCTTTTATTACTATATGCACTCTAAAAATTGCTGGTGTGCTTTAACCCAACTTTGGGTCAAATATATACAAACCCAGCCATTGGGTCAAATTTTAATTACATTTTTAACCCTACGTTTGTGTTTGTCCATATTTGACCCAAAGTTGGATTAAAACAACCCAGCATTTTTAGAAAATGCTTTAATGTAGACACCCTTTAGTACAAATCTCATGCGTAATATGAATATGTAAATACTGTATATTAATCAATATTTGCATATTTGGGATTGGTAATGCATAGAATTTTTGATGTATTTTATAAGGAGATGTTGTGTTATGGATGCAATTTAAGCGTCAATTAAGCTATTTCAGCCCTCTTTTATGAATATTGCAATACATATTAATCAACATTTGCATATTTATGATTGGTGATCATGCCAGTGTTTTATATACATAGATGTTACATTTATTGATGCTATCCCAAATTGGTCAGTGGCTATTGTAGATTCATACAGTACAATCTATCTCCATTAAAGTGAAGATGGATAGATGGATGGACAGATAAGAAATATTGGCTGGAAAGATGGATGGAAAGGCGTATAAAAAACTAATATTAGGTAGGCCCATTTATACAGGCAGTTTCCAAACACAATCTTTTCATCTGATTAGTCATTCCACAATGTTTTATTTATTAGCAGCTTGTGAAATTAGTTTGTCAAATCAGCTCTTGTTACTCTTTTACACAATTAATACAGCTGTATTATGAGAAGGATGAGACGCAGACAAATCCGTTTCCCCTGCGGTGTCTGTTATCAAGCAAAGTTGAAAAACGAGGTGGTGTGTTGAATGTTACGTGAGTGTATCGAGTGCTTGTTTCTGAAGTGCTCCTGTGTGGGTAAGTGGTCTCTCCAAGTGTCGATGCTGTTGCCGATTATTCCAACCCGCTCGAACACGTGGTTGTGTGTGTGTCAGTCGTCGCCCGGGGCAACGCTGTCATAAACACAGAATCCTCAGTTGAAGTTTCATTTTAATTTTACACCATTTAATTCACACCGCCTTCCTGTCACGGTGTACGTTTGTATATATGTAAGGGGTGTATCATATCCGCTTTGGCCCTCATATTTCACTTGTGACAAGATTATTCTTCTCATCCGTTTTACTTCAGATGTCTCACATGCGCAAAATTGAGTGTGGTGTCTTCCGTGCCAGCCAAGTGTAGCGTGGTGGCTTTGAAACAACAATCGTAGCCAGAGAGACATATTTGTCTTCTGAGGAGAATCAAATCGATTGGGTAGAAGGACGCCCACTATTCTGTACATAATGGGCCAAGGCTGATATTGAAGTTTGCATTCATATCATCAGAAACCACCACAATTATGCGAGTGATGTGGTGTCGAAACCGTCGGCCTGTGAACTGGGTCTTCATAAGGAAGATAATGGCTGCTAGATTGATTTCCTTTGGATTAAAGATGTCAACTTGTGATACATTTGTGGATGAAGCAAATTACAGTCATCCTTTGAATGGAAAGTCAATGAGAGCATTTTATTCTCTCTGAAACTCAAAGCTCAATTAAACGTTCCTTAATAATGCTGATTATCCCTTTGACACTTTGAGTATAATTTCTTTCCTTTACCTGCTGGTTGTTAAAATAGCTTAATAAGAATAAATAATTTTGCAAAGAAAGTTCATTGGTGTCAAATATCATTTGTTTTCTTGCAGATTCTCTGATTAACGTCAAACATAAAAACGATCTTTTCGAGACCTAAAAGGCTGTTTCTGCGTAGTGACCTGATAAGGATGGTTACATGTCTGTGTTGATAGCCAAAACATTATTTTAAAGAAATTTAATATTTTGTTTTGTTTAATATTATCATTATTATGCTTTTTATATGAATGATTAAGAAAATGCTATGTTTGATCTACCACAACTCACATGCTTATATGAATATGTCAGTATGTTAATCAATATTTGCGTATTTATGATTAATGAATAAAACATTGTTTTATTTGAATGCATTTTAGTAGAAAATGTTACATTATAAATGCTCTTTAATATTCTTTTAAAGACGTAAAAGGCTAGTTTTGCGTAGTTAAATGTCAGTGTTGATCACCTAAACACTCTTTTGAATTGTTCTTGGAGCGTGTTGTGGGAATTGTTCCTGTAATAGGTGTACAGGGAGTCATTTTGGATAATAGTGTTTGCTAATAATAAACAAGTTGGTAATGAGGTGTAATGTTTGTTCCTCCACAGCCGCAAACCCATGGAAGTGTTTCCCCCACTAAGACTGTACAGAATGGAAGTCCCTCCAAATGTCCCAGATTCATGAAAGTGAAGAATTGGGAAACTGGAGGTTTATACAATGATACTCTACATCACAGCGCCAGCACGGTATGTTTGATGTTTACCTCAAAGCTTTAAGGAAGGCCTTGTACCTGTATATGATCTATTTGCCATTTAATTGAGAAAATAAAGAGATATCATTTCAGACATCCCACCTCTCTCGGAAGTTCTGGGAGTCTCCCGCATATTGATAGCGGCTCCCTGATGCCTGTAGTGCAAACTATATACAATATCCTTTTGTTTCAATTTCCTTTTGGGAGTCATCCCTAAGGATTAATAAAGATAAGTCTAAGTCTAAGTCTAAGTCTAAGTCTATCCCAAAAATCAAAAATGAACTAGGAAGGTTGTGCACTTTACATAATATATTTTATATTTAGCTTACTTAAAATAATCGTGCTTTTTGACTTGAATTGTTTTTTTTTTCTATGTAAGAAAGTTGTTTTTATTCTACCTTAAAAGGTTCTATCATTTGGAACCCCTAAAAGGTTCTATACACTCTTTAAAAAAGGGTTCCTCTGGGTTCTATATAGAACCCTGGGGTTCCATACTTGGCCAATTGAACCTTTTACCAAAAAAAAAAGGTTCTATATAGAACCATTTTGGAGTTCCATATATGAAGCGGGGGATGGAACCATTTGTGGTTCTAAATAACTGCCATTTTGCCTGAACTTAATTTGATTGTGTTCAATCTGCTTAAATATACGTACAATTTATGTTTACTTAATCTGTTTATGTTGGATTACATGATTGATTTGCATTAACTGAAACTGGGCGGTGCTATTTAGTTCATAGTATGCTTTGCATATGGCTGAATTAAGAGAGAGTAAATGTTCAAATTATTATTATTTTTTTTTGAGTAATTTAGAAAAGGCGAAGACTCGTTGGTGTGTAATCGTGTTTGTTAAATTACATTGGAATTATTAGAACCATTTAAATGACAGTGGGCTACCATTGTGGAGAAGAGTGGAGCATTTTGTTTGGATGTCGACTGATTTAATTATTTTTAACTTTGGTTGAAGGAGCATGTTAAAGGGTTAGTTCACCCAAAAATGAAAATTCTGTCAGTATTTACTCACCCTCATGTTGTTCCAACCCCGTAAGACCTTCGTTCATCTTCGGAACACAAATTAAGATATTTAGGATATTAAAATCGCTCCTGCATACAGTCCATAGGCTTCTTGAGGGACTGGCTCTTGCTGTCCTCGAAAAGTCATTAAAGACATCGTTAAAATAGTCCAAGTGACTACAGGGGCTCAATCTTAAGTTTATCAAACGACGAGAACACTTTTGTGCGCAAAACAACAACAAAAATAACGACTTTATTTCAACTATTCACTTCCTTCTCCATAAGCCTATAGTCCGTTAACGTAGTGTGATTGCGTAGAGCTACGTCACACGTAGGCTCACTATTGGTCGACGCTGGTCATGTGTGCGTGATGCGTGTGACGTACAATAACAGAAGCTTACGCTATTAAACTAGTTAGCTGACTCGCGCAGAGGGAGAAATAAACGAATAGTTGAAATAAAGTCGTTATTTTTGTTGTTTTTTTGCGCACAAAAGTGTTCTCGTCGTTTGATAAACTTAAGATTGAGCCCCTGTAGTCACTTGGACTATTTTAACGATGTCTTTTATGACTTTTCGGGGACGGCAAGAGCCAGTCCCTCAAGAAGCCTATGGACTGTATGCAGGAGCGATTTTAATATCTTAAATATCTTAATTCGTTTTCCGAAGATGAACGAAGGTCTTACGGGGTTGGAACAACATGAGGGTGAGTAAATACTGACAGAATTTTCATTTTTGGGTGAACTAACCCTTTAATCTTAGGGCCTGTCCACAAGAAGACGCGTTTCACTGTATACGTATAATTTTTTTTTTTATCGTATTGGCGTTTCGTCCACACGGATCCGGCGTTTTGGGAGAGTGAAACCGGGTCCCAAAGTGGATAAATCTGAAAACGATTCATGTGCACAGCCAATCCGTATATTTTGTGAAACGATGATGTCATCACATTACGTGTCGGCTGCGTCACACACCATCTTCGTCTTTTTCTTGGTTATGCGCATACTCAAAGTCTTCTTCTCCGTGTATAGTGTATCTCTGTTGCAGAATTACAGCGCCCCACACTGGTCTGGCATATATACTACACCGTTTTCAGTCGGTTTCAGTGGTTTCGTGTGTGCGCATATACGACGATATGGATTTTTTTTAGAACAAGGAAAAAATATATCGGATAGGGAACGCACCGACTTCGTGTAGACGTGGCCATAGCATTTAAGATATTATGTGCTACTGCTAGTCTATCAAATTAATTATGTGTCACTAAAGTAAATGAAATATTAATGGATGAATGAATATAGACAATAACTGAAGCATGTCAGGAAGCCTTTAAAAATTCACACTGAGACTACTTAAATTGGGTCGCTTAAAATTACTTAATTCCATGATGTTGAAGTTATATGAACAAATTATGTATGTTTAACGTGTAAACCTATTGACTAAAGCCAACATATCATTTTTTGAGTGTAAGAGAAGCTCTTTTTCCACCTGGTATTAAGATTTGTTTTGGTGATCCAATCACAAGTGGTCAGCCAAGGCGCATTGCTGTTTACATCAGGTACTAACACACGTTTCAAATGCATCTCCTTTGATTACTTGTGTTTGGATTTCGTCGAGGCTCCTCTGTCTGTACACAGCACAGCGTTACACAGGGTTATAGTTTTGTGGTCAGAAATGGTAAAAAATTTCTCGAAGTAATTTAAATGAACTGCACGTAATCACAAACAATTTAAATAACAAGCGTTTCGGGTATCAATGAGATAATCACACATAGATGCATACAAATCCAATACTGGTTGCAAAATATATACCATGAATTGCAAGTAATAATATAATAGGAAAGCACATTCACGTGCGTTCAACAGTGCGCAATACACGGCTTCAACACTGAAAAATACTAATCACTTAATGACAGGATGACATTGTATTTACTTTTTACCATTTACTTGATAAACAGGCAATTTACTGACGCACATACAGTCTTGTTGAGTCTCTGCTGATGATGGCTGATGGAAAATAGCACATGCGCACGAAACATGGCCTTTTCTAACAAATACTACATATTTGATTCGGAAAAATATTCAATGGATCGATGGTTCTAGCTACAATTGAACTCTTTTTCTGTAGTTTTTTCAGTCTGTGTAACCAAAAAGGGACGTTAATACATTTTCTGTGATCAAAATCATTAGGCTTATTGCTTATTCAGGTGTTTCCAAAGTGCTATTATAACTACAAGAAAGAAATATCAGGACTGGTTCAGCGTGAGAGGTTCATGCAGCGTTTACATTGTGTCGGAATTACCGTAATTACAAAAATGACTGTGAGATTTAAGACACAGACACAAGAAAGGACTGTTTCTATGGCAACACTCATAACACTAAAATGGATCCAAGTGTGGCTTTGTTAGTAATGAGTGGCAAATACTTTAGCACTACCTTATATTAAAATGCCAGAGGTTGTCAACAAAGTAGCTTTAGCTGCTGCCATCTTGGTTGTTTTTACATGTCACAACACTAGTGTGAGAACTCAGATTAGCCTATTTATAAAAATGAATTCAACAAAAAAATAAGCCATTTTTAAATTCGGAAACTCATAATTATGGTAATTTGGACATGACGTGAAACTAGAGCTGACTTTTGCTATTTGCATTTGCTTGCAATTTAGCTGCAATCCATATGTTGTGAACAAAATGAGCTTTTGCCTTCCACTGTAGACATAAGTCTGTACGACAACATGTTTGCAGAACTCTCAACATCTCTCTACACAGCAAAAACTCCAGTGTTAAATTAACTCTCCTGGGAGTTTATATGACTCCACACTCAAGAGTGTTAAATTAACTCTGAAGCAGTGTTAAAGTTAATGAGATAATTAAGTGATTAATTGAGCAATGATTGACCAACATTGAAGACACCTGATGTTAACAAGTAGAATCACTGAAAGTGAAAAATCAAAATTATAAGTCACCATTATGGAGATCAGTGTTTGCTTCAGTGGGGCAGTCTGTCAACCCTTACATTTTATACTTTAGATATTGTTTTTGTCACAAAAGTCTGATGGGGCTGATCCACTGAGGGGCTGGAATGAAAGTTTTCATGACATCTTTTTGTGACGTGTTCTGCACGTCCGATATAGACATTAATGTATCCTTCGTACAAGGTTAAAAACAAGTTCAACATGTTTTCAACATAACTCATGGTCTTATTTAGACAATTTAAACTGTTTCTGGACCGAAGAAACACTCTCAGGATGCATTAAATTTACAATTTGAAATAAATTAGTTTATTTACATTGTTTAGATGTGGTTTAGATGGTGATATTTGTTTCATTTTAAGTCACCATTGTGGTGATGAGTGTTTGCTTTAGTTGGGCTCTTGGTCCCAATTCTTCTTACTTTAGCTTTTCTTTGGCTGTTGTAACTGTTTGCATAACACCATTGATTGTGCAGAGAAAACCAAGAAAATTAAAAATTAGATGTCTTCAGATGCTTGCTGATGATGACAAAATCATCTAAACTTATGTTTTTATATCTGAAATTTATAATTATTCATCACGTAGAACTGCATTATTTGGACCAGTAACTTTATAATGACCACTGCGTACAATATGTTTTAAGAAATTGAAACACATAGTCACACACAGATATCAAGATTTTGCCTATGATTCTCAACGACGGTGACAACCAAAACAAAAAAGCCTGGGAATCGAGGATGTTTTGTACTATGAAAGCTACCCATCATGCATTGCGGCATGAAGCATTTTTTTTATTTATTGTCACCATTTTTGTGAATCATATGCAAAATCTTGATGTCTGTGTGTGACTAGATGGAACATTTTCTCAAAACATTGTGTAAATTTGCTTTTTGTCCAACTACTAGGCCAAATAATGCAGTTCCACAAGATTGGTGGTTATAAACTCCAGATCCAAACACAAAAGTCTAAACACAACGTTAAATGCCCACTTTATATTGATTTCATCATCATCATCATCGTCAACACCGGACAAGGAGCTGATGAGAGCCAATTTTCTTGGCTTTCTCTGTCACAACAATGGTGTTATTCAAACACACAGTTGCAACAGCCAAAGAAAAGCTAGAATACTAATTATTGGGACCAAGAGCCCAACTAAAGCAAACACTGATCACCACAATGGTGACTCAAAATGAAATAAATATCACCATCTAAACAATGTAAGGAAAAAAAATAAACATAAGTTTTAATTTAATGCATCCTGAGAGTGTTTATTTGGTCCAGAAACAGTATAAACCAGTATAGACCATAAATAATGTTGAGAATGGCCACATTTGAACTAGTTTTTAACCTTGCACGAAGGATCCATTAACGTCTTTTTCAGATGTCCAGAACATGTCAAAAAAGACGTCATAAAAACTTTCATTCTGGCCCCTTAGTGGAAGTCTTTTCAAACTCTGCCTTTTGTGACAAAGACATTGAAAAACATCTTTTGGACATCATTTTGCTTAGTGAGTTATGTCAAACTATAATCAACACCACCTGATCACCTTTTCTCTAAGCAAATAATGATCACCATTATGGTGACTTCGAAAATGAGATTTTTCTTCTTCAGCGATTCTGCCTGTGATCATCAGGTGTCTTCAATGATGGTCAATTATCACTAAATTAATCACTTAATTAGCTCATTAACTTTAACACTCTTGAGTGTTAATTTAACACTCATTTTTTAACACTTTAACACTCTTGAGTCTGGAGTCAAATAAACTCCCAGGAGAGTTAATTTAACACTGGAGTTTTTGCTGTGTAAATCTGAATCATCCTTCCAAGAGGGGGTTATGAAGTTCTGCGCACTTTCATGAGAGGATGGCTTTGCATGCTAATTGATGCTAATTACAGATGGTATGATTTATAATATATCACATTCTGAAGGATTTTTGGGTTGAATCTCCAACTCTACCGAATGTGACAGCTGCAAGACTGCATTCACAGTCCCTTATGGTGGGTGAATGCGAAGAAACTAATGAAAGTCTTATTTTATTTAATGATAATTGGCATCAGTATAAATGCTTGTTTGGTTAGTAGTCACACAGGTGTTCCCAGTACATGCCACATGATAAGATAAATTGGTAAGATATGGGAAAAGGAGTAATAAGATACTGCGTTGGTGCAAGTAATGGTTGTGGTCCCCTGAATTAGTTTAGACACAATGTATTTAATAGAAGTTGAAACATGTAATTTGGTGGTTGGGGGATGATGTAGGATGATCGGGTAGAAAACAGCACATTTGACATGCTATTGCAGGTTTTTTTTACTTCAAAATGTCATGTTTACTTACTTGCCATTTCTTTGTAAATGTTATAGCAATTTCTGAGTTTTTTTTAAATGGTCCATTATGTTTTTTCAACTTTAGTTAGTCTAATGTTGTTTTTTAAACATAAAAAAATAGATCTGCAAGGTTATAATGCTCAAAGTCGGATCCACTCCAAAGGGAGAATTCACTTTCCAAGAACTACAAAACAAATGGCTTGTTTGGACTACAATTTTTTTCCGGATCATTTAAATAATCGCAAAAAAAGTTGGTGGTTCTTCTAACTTTCAAAAAATCGCCTGTTTGTTTATAATGAATTCGTTAAATGTGTATATATAGGTATTATATATAATATAAGACCTACACTACCGGTCAAAAGTTTTAGATCAGTAAGATTTTTTTTATGTTTTTAAGTGAAATATTATGACAATTTAAAATGACTGTTTTCTATTTTAATATATTTTAAAATGTAATTTGAAAGCTGAATTTTTAACATCATTACTGTTGCTGATTACACATCAGTTTTCAGTGTCACATGATCCTTCAGAAATCATTCTAATATGCTGATTTTATGCTCAAAGAACATAAATTATTATTTTCCATGTTGAAAACAGTCTGGTACCATTTTCCCCCTCAAAATTATATGATGAACACAAAGTTCAAAAGAACAGCATTTATTCAAAAAATAATCTTTTCTAACATTATAAATGTCTTTACTGTAACTTTTGATCAATTTAACTCCTCCTTGATGAATAAAAGTATTTTCTAATTTCTTTCCCCCTAAACCTTTGAATGGTAGTGATTAATGTTACAAAAGCTTTCCATTTCAGATCAATTCTGTTCTTTTGAACTTTCTATTCATCAAAGAATCCTGAAATAAAAATGTAAAAAACTGTATTCAACATGGATAATAATCATAAATGTTTCTTGAGCATCATATAATAATAATTTCTGTAGGATTGTGTGACACTGAAGACTGGAGTAATGGTGCTGAAAATTCAGCTTTGATCACAGTAATAAATTACTCTTCACTATATATTCAGATAGAAAACCGCTGTTTTAAATTGTAATAATATTTCACAATATTACTGTTTTTTTTGTTTGTTTTTTGTATTTTTTATCAAATAATTGCAGCCTTGGTGAGCAGAAGAGACTTCTTTTAAAAACCTTACCGATCTAAAACTTTTGACCAGTAGTTTATATATAGGCCTTTTCATAGAAGATGAGTGTTGTCGCTGTTTATTACCCCAAAGGTGGGCAAACTTAAAGGAGAACTCCACCGCAAAATGAACCTTTGGTTTAATAAAACATTGGTACCTACTGTAGTCGACCGTTCTCTGCATGAGATTTGTTTTCATGATAATCGAATGTAAAGAGTTTTATCTCTAAAAACTGTTTAGTGTATAACGCTAGTATATGGGGGCATATAATAAGTAAAAAGAAAACGCTAGTTAATACCACTAACAAGGCTCAAAATAGACCCACACTAACACAGTAACATAATGAGACGTGCAAAACAAAGTTCATATTTGGTAGACACCATGCATTTTTTTCTTGTTCTTTGTTTGTTTTGGTTGAACTAAAAATGTTTGTTTATGATGTGAGCTCTACAGTAAGTATGAGGGTGTTACCAAGTTGGCCACCTAGTGAACTGACTTCCTTTAAAAGGACTTTGGTTATTTTGGGCTGGTTACTCTGAAACTGTTGAAAGTTATGGGTCAATGGTTTAAATGCTTCACCAGACTGAAAGGGCAATATGTGACATAAAAATAAGTCAGTCTTAATTAAACAAGCTCTAGCTTGGACAGGCTTGTTGTTATTTTTCTGCTCTGTCTTTCCACCCCTAATCCAGTGAACATATTAGCAGCTACAGAAAGTGACAGTGCACTTCTTATTATAGTGACCATATGAGTATTTTCCTCAAGGCAGTTCGCGACTTCCGTTTGTCTCTTTGCTTCTTATCAAGCTCTGAAGCCTGCCACTTATCACTTAGAAATGTTTTTCATACTAACATGCTCATGAAACACATGTACAATAAATGCTGTAGCGCTGTCTTTGTTTCACATGCCCAATATTTGATTAGAATGATACATATCCACTGCCTTAAAAGGGTCCTATTGCACGATTGCTACATTTTGCAGCATGTGCGCGACACATAACATTCGCCTTTTTTAATTTCTCTAACCATTTTAACAAGTTAAAATTTTCGTACTGAATGTGTAAGAAGCAACTTGAAAAAATGTGCCCCTTACGACAATTTTGCAAAACTCCAAAAATGTACCTATTTTCACTACAAGATTATAAATGAAGACTTATTTTGTATATTAGAGTCATGAAACTCTAGAGGGCGCAGCCTGATACAGTCCTTTACATGCAATCTGTAAGCAATCACATCATTGCCACACCCTGCTTACCCTGCAGCCAATGAGATTGCTTGCTCAACATTTAAAAATAGTCATTGTTTGCTATAAACTAGAGTTCCTACATAGACTGGCTACATCTGTCTGTGTATCTATGGTAGAAAGTCTATAGTTGCTCAGCAGCAGCATATCAGATCTAGTCCACTAAGACCAAATTTAATGCCATGTTCATTAATATGTTAAATTATTTCGAGAGATTTCATAATGGAAATATATACACGGATGCATTTTTTTTTTAAAGGCAGCAACCTAAAACTGAAAAAAAACAAAAACAAGCTGTGTATGTAAATAATACAATTTGTATGTAAATTGTAAATGCTGCCCTTTAAGTAACTTAAATTTCATGACATTTTGTTATTTATGGTGGTAATTAAAGTAAGTGCTCACCCATCACCTTTTTTTCTGTATAGAAATGCACTTCTGTAACACTACAGAAAAGGCATCTCAACTTCTGGTTGCTGTTGCAGTTAAACTCCTATGGACACAATATGTGTGAGACGGGCACAATACAATATATAGCACATTTCTATGAGTGATGTAACATGTTTGAAGTTGCACACTCAGTTTTCTTATTATACTAGTTGCTTTTTTTGTTTAGCAGGTTCCGATCTGCACCGAGCGTGTTTGTATAGGCTCTGTTATGACGCCAAACCTGCACAGTCACAAACCAGATGAAGTCAGAAGAAAAGACGAATTGCTACCACTTGCAACAGATTTCATTGACCAGTATTTCACATCAATCAAAAGGTAGAACAACTTAAATTTAATACATAGAAATTTGTAAACATTCTTATGCACAGCAAACATACACATACTATATATATATATATATATATATAATATATATCTTTGCTTTAAAATTGCCATTGAAGTAAGAACTTATTTCAAGCTATACTATCCGATCTCTATTATATCTCCTATACATCTTGTTTTAGGGATTTTTAGATTTTTTTTAAGGAAAAAAAAATCTTTCTTTCTTTTAAGGAAAAAAAAAATCTCTATAACAAGATGTATATGGGGTTGTGTAAAAATAAATAAAAATAATTATATGTGTGTATAAATAAATAATAGCCTATAATTTGTCGTATTTTTATACACAACATAACTTTTTATACACAACAACTTTTATTTTATACACATCTCAAAACAAGATGTATATGAGATGTTGTGTATGAAAAAAAAATAATATTATTTATTTATGCACACACACACACACACACATATATATATATTTTATACACAACATAACTTTCCTGGTCAATTGTAAATATTTTCTTATAAATGCACCTCTAATTGTTCGGGTTATGTCTGAACAGATGCGGCTCAAAGGCTCATGTTGACCGGCTAGAAGAGGTCAAAAAAGAGATTGAAACTTCTGGAACATATCAGTTGAAAGACACAGAGCTAATCTATGGGGCCAAACATGCATGGAGAAATGCAGCTCGCTGTGTGGGACGGATCCAGTGGTCCAAATTACAGGTATTGAGCTAGTTTTTATTTCTCATCCTAGATCCTTGAATGGTTTTCAAACAACATTACTATCAAACAACCATTGACCAAACCCAGTCCCTAATCTTAACCTGAAAATGGTCATTTATTTTCCAGAAGCATGCCATACTTAAGTAAATTACATTAAATGTAAATCTAACTATGGTTTAATCTCTATCTCCAGATTAGTCTAATTTCAACTGTATTCCCACAAATACAATATACCATTCCCTTCATCTCATCTAGAGCTATAACAATGTGATACTTTTAGATAATAGGAAAAAAAAGTGCCCCAAAAAGTAAATAAATTTTTTCGCCGAGGTGTTCGACGCTCGAGACTGCACAACCGCTCACGGAATGTTTAATTACATCTGCAACCACATCAAATATGCCACCAACAAAGGAAACCTCAGGTAAGTGTGGTAGCTCCTTTTCTCTCCCTGTCTTTTTTCTGCCTCTCCTTTTCTCTGTGATTTGCCTCCTTCCCTGTCAAAGTGTGTGTTCCCATTCTCTCTTTGTCACCTTGTTCCACAGCCCTCAGTACAGCACCTGCCAAAGCATTGCCTAGCGCTGGCACCGCTGCCACGTTACAAAGCTAATCATACACGACACTTACTCTCTGTTCTGTTTAATTAGCGTCAGTCTAACAGAATGATTAGAGCCCGGGAGAGTGAGAGAGAGGGGAAAATGGAAAATTAAAACAAGAAGAGAGGAAACGCTGTTATACAGGCAAAAGCCCCCACGCTTGCTTCTTACATCATGAAGACCTGCCAGAATAAACGTCAGAGGTCTCCTACACTCTTTTTCTGCACATAAACAAATCAAGGCACATTTCTCTGTTAGCGAGAAAGCTTCCCTGCGCTCTTGCAAACAGGCTGGTGGTGACCCAAATTTCCTCCAGAGTCGTGTTTCGAGAGTGACGGAACTTGTTATTTAGATTAGTTGGACTGACACTTTGCGCTCTTAGCATACTGTTGAAGTCAGTAAACAAAGGCACCTCAACACTGTCGGAGCCCCAAAGTGACGTCAATGCCGTGTATTTTCAGCCGTGAAGCATGTTTCTGTTTGCTTATGGAACAGATTGGGTAGATTGATTTCAAAAGGACTTAAAATGATCAACTCTACTAATTACTATTATCAGGATGCTAATGGCTAAGGTTAGCAAACCAGTCAAGGTTGTTATTCAGCAGGGTAAAGCTGATTTATACGTTATCCTGCTACTATAGCTAACTATATAAATGTTTTGGTCATCAGGATGCTCTTCCAGCCTGGCAAAGCTTTTTTTTTTTGTTGGGTTGTCAGCTAGTTTCCTTCCTAGCCCAAAACTCTGTTAGCTAGGAAGCTAGCTTGCAAACCAGACTAGCTTTTGTTTTTCAGTTCTATATACTCGAATCAATGACTGGTATTAATAAAGATCCATTCTTACAGATAATTAACTAAAAAAAGTTGGTTAAGTGTTTAGTTACTCTTTAACCCTTATGCTGCATTAGGGACATTTTTGGTCTTTTGCAGTTTAATTTCTTTGACCATTTTGGCTGTTTTAATGCAAATGGTATGAAATTTGGCAAAATTGTGACTTTTTGGATACATGTAAAAAATGTGATCCCATTTTGCAAAATATGTATAACACACTGTGTAGATCAAATAGTAACACTCAGCACCATAAAGACCAAAAATGGCCCATTGAAACCCATTAAAACGTTTAAATCTGAGGCTGTCGGTAATACATGAAACATGATTTTTGCACAAACATCCTTTCATTTTGAAGCAAAAGCATTATATTTGCATTATATAGTGTATTCCACCAGATGACGCCACTACATATTTATTCCCTATGGGTGGAAATGCACCTTATTTTAGGCAATAGGCAATGTTTAATAGGTGGCCATTTTTGGTCTCTAACGCGCTAAGTGGGATTTTTTGCAAAGTGGGACTGTGATAATCCAAATCTAAAGTTTTCTCTTTGCATTTAGTTTATTGAAAATAATTGAATTTTTGTGTTTTTTCCTCTTATACAAATCGATGGTTTCGCAAACAAAACTGGTAATTAAAGGGTTAAAATCCTGAAATTGAATACATTTTTGGTAGTTATGATGAGGACTGATGCTGGTTAAAAGATTTAACTTGGTAAAAGTGGAAAATAATAATAATATATAATATTTTAGGCAATGTTTAATATGTGGCCATTTTTGGTCCTTAATGCACTCAACGGTGTTAAAAATCTAATGCAGCACAAGGGTTAAAGTTAGTACATCCAATGTTGTTGTTTTGTTTTTTTTTGTTGGGTTGTCAGCTAGTTTCCTTCCTAGCCCAAAACTCTGTTAGCTAGGAAGCTAGCTTTCAAACCAGACTAGCTTTTGTTTTTCAGTTCTATATATCTGGAAAGCATTATTTCTTAGCATTCCTGTTTATCTCAATGGCAGAATTTTGTTGGATTGTTTTGTGTAAATGTCCATCCTAAAAAAATGAATTATGATGAATATATTATCCAGAAGAGAATTACTGTAAAATTCTTTGTTGTGAAGTGCATTAGTATGACCTCAAAGCTAACAGCAGTATAAAGCTATTTAAAGGGTAACTAAACCCCTGGTCAGAGCCTGACTCCACCCACTGGCAATATTTGAAAATGCTGAAAAAGTGGGCAGACCCAAGCGGAGATAGAGGGGACGAAATAGATGCTAAAACACTATCCTGATCGTTTTCAATACTCACAATTCCAACTCCTGACTCCCTACAGTGGTTTTGACGACACAAGATGGTTTTTATATTGCCAAGGGCGTAGCTCGCGTGGTGAGCTGAAACCTGCGTACGTAACAAAGTGCGGAACATCCAATAGGAAAATTCAACTGCAGTAGCCACCGTTCAACCTGAAGAGGGCAGCACTAAGACGCTTTTACACCATATATTGTAGAAATAGAACACTTTATAAACAAATGTCAAAAAAGTTAATTGAATCAATGACTGGTATTAATAAAGATCCATTCTTACAGATCGTTAACTAAAAAAAGTTGGTTAAGTGTTTAGTTACTCTTTAAAGTTAGTACATCCAATGTTGTCCGAATACATATGTGTACTCATGTAAAGTTATAATAACTTTATAGCTCGTCTGCATGATTTGTTTATATAAGCATATCCAACTTTACCCACATGAAACTCCTCCAGTTTTACTCACCTAAACTTCACTCCCATCTGGGTCACGGCACCAATTAAACTCCTTAGGTTCTACTCGCTCTGCTCTGAGCAGAATTCAAACCGGCGTTTCTGTCATGGGAGGTGGGCACACTAACAGGGACGCTAAGACTGCATCCTCTAGTTTCTGTCTCTTTAGATCAGGGGAGTGAGGTTTACCCACACAGCTCTTACAGCTTTAAAAACATTATGTATATATGAGGGTACATGTTTAAACTATATTTATGCCCTCCTCTAATTTGCTAAATGCAACTATAAGGCATGAAAACATTAAGATGCAGGGGCGGCTCGCCCATAGAGGGCGCTGGGGCGCCGCCCTCCCTCCGACCTGTCTGTCTGTTTTTTTAATATATATTATAATTTATCATTTTGAAAAATAATCTTTGTTAATTATATGCTAATAATGTTTGAAAAGTGTTTTGAACTCACCAGAATGATATTTGCATTCACTTTCGTTACTTTTATCATGTTGGTGTAGTAGTATAGCCAATAGGCTGTCTTGTCAGGGCGCCAGTTCGCTCAGCCCCACAGTGCTGGAATTTAAGCCAATGGTTCCCCGGTTGCTATGCAAAAAAGTTTATATTTCGCCAATCAGCGCCGTCAAATTTTATGGTTTGGGGGCGCTGAAAATATCGCCCACAGTATCAGATTAGGGGAGTGCACGCGCACCACGGGACATTTTTTTACCTCAGATGAGAGAAGAATGGCAGCGCCAGTGACGTCGAGTGGAAATAATGTAAAGTTAGTCGCTCTGTCACTCACTCACTCACACACACATAAACACTGTTTCACACACATTTGATATTAAAATAGTTATAGGAATATTAATACCTGTGTGTTTGCTTTGTTTTTGATGTTTTTAAGTTCTGAGCTAGATTACTGTGTTTCATACTAGTTAAAATCAACTTTCTTCTCATACTTGGGTGTTACAATCAAGAATGTTGTCCCAACCTCTCTTTCAGAGCCTTTTCTCTCTCTCTTTCTCTAGTATCAACACATTGTTATCCATTATCCAATTGTCAATTTGTCAAAAATATGTAGTCTACAGCTGGGGATTGATTAAACTAGATTGTTGTATTACCTATTTTTTTTTTGTATTACCTATATTATAATTTATCAATATTATGCGTTTGCACTTTTTCTGTCAGCACACAGAGCATAATAAACATGCAACTTGTTCATTATCATTAACTGTCAAACTGTTATTATTATTATTGTATTATTTGACCATTGGTATTGACTGGTTTAAGTTATTTTATTGGTATAGGTAAGGGCATGGCCTAAGGCCTAAAATGCACCAGAATGCAGGAAATCACATCTACTAAATTCAAAATTTTCTGGGGGGGAACCCCCAGACCCCCCTCTTATTCAGCCCCCCCTACAATAATTTCCACCAGCCGCCACTGAAGATGTTATAAACATTGACATATCTGTAATGGAGTCTGTGAAACTGCCTGAATTAGAGGATTAGAACTGTAAATCCACCTGAGGGATCTCAGCATTACCCCAATGCTCTATTGTCTCTGATTTGTAGATCGGCTATTACCATCTTCCCCCAGAGGACAGACGTGAATCATGACTTCCGGGTGTGGAACAACCAGTTGATCCGGTACGCAGGCTACAAGCAGCCTGATGGATCAATTCTTGGAGATCCAGCTTCCGTGGAGCTTACAGAGGTGAGATGGGAATGCGATGTCTTAGATTGTCACAAAAGCATCCTACTGACATATTGATTGAAGCATGTTACCAGTACAAACAAGAATAAAGAGTCAAACTGATATATACAAGACTTTTTTTTGGCATCATGGGTATTTCTTAACATTATTGGGATTTTTTTCGATTTATTATTTATTTTATTTAAGTTATGGTGGTGCAATCTGTATGTCTAAACAAATTATTAGCTGGTCCAAGATGGTCATTAGCTGGGTGAACAACCAGTTCTCAAAACCAGCTTGACCGACTGAGATTAAGACCAGTGTTGTAGTACTCGAGACTCGGACTCGTCTCGGACTCGGTCTCAAGACCATATTTTAATGGTCTTGGTCTTGTGATGGACTCGTGTCCATTTGGACTTGGAATTGACTCGTACTCGAACATTTTTTTTTTAGGACTCGGAATTATTCCCGAGTCCACTCGAGTTCAATTAAAAATATTTTCATGATTATTAATGTATGTTAATAAAATATTTCTTTAAATTGATTGACACGCCCAGTGATTGGTGATTTTCTAGTGCGCAACTGCGCATGACAAATTGTAATAAAATTACTTTTAACACCACCTACTATGTGGCCTTTTTACCCTAAACTGATCATATTTTTTAAACTAAGTAAATTCAGTAAAAAAAAAAAAGTATTTCTCTAAGTAAATAAAAGTAAATTAGGTAATCAAACCTCACTGGTCTCGGTCTCGACTCGGACTCGACCGTCTCTGGTCTCGGACTCGACTTGGACTCGACTCTCTATGGACTCGGTCTTGACTCGGACTCGACTCTCTCTAGTCTCGGTGTCGACTCGGACTCGAATGAGGTGGTCTCGACTACAACACTGATTAAGACCGACTGATTTGTAGCTGGTTCAAAGATGGTCTACCCACCAATGACCACAGTTGGCAGTTTCAATCTTGGATTTTCCACCTGGAATTCATCTTGACGGTCTGATGTTTTTTTGACTTACAGATCTGTATACAGCAAGGATGGAAAGCTCCAAAAACCCGGTTTGATGTTTTGCCCCTTCTTCTCCAAGCCAATGGGAATGATCCTGAGCTTTTTGAGATTCCTGATGATCTTGTACTTGAGGTTCCCATCTTACATCCAAAGTAAGAAGAACCAAACGTATTGTAGAGGGTTTTTTTTTTTTTTTTGGGGGGGGGGGGGGGGTCTGTTTGATGATCATCGACGTTGAGTAGGCAAACATTGCTGAATCACTTCATGTCCATAAACCCTGAATCTGATAATGTCACACAGTACATACCAAAGGGAAATCACAAATCCGACAGGCTGTTATATCCAGAGCTTCAGGATGCATAGCAACAGAGAACTCAAGCTGAGAGAGTGCCTCTTATGTGCGTACATTCAGGAACGTGGGCTAATTTGGCATAAAACTTGCCCTTTTTCCAGATCTTGCCTTAGTTTGATTGTTTAATGCTGTCAGTTTGACACTGATGTGTATTAGAGATGATCACATACTTGGGTCTTGAGACACTCTGTAAGACATAGTTCGAGATCTCATACGTCATGCAGTTAAACTTCGCATCAAAAACTTAAAAATAAAAGTTCTTTATTGGCATTTATGGTTTAATGAAGAACCTTTAACATCAATGGAACCTTTTCATTGTGGAAAATGGAGTAAGGCGACCATTTGAGCTTATAAAACGTATTAATTTTTTAAATGAGCGATCGTTTCACTTGATAAGACCCTTATTCATCGTCCGAAATCCTTTAAAGCCCTTTGAACAGTTTGTAGTTTGCACTGAAACTGTCTTTTGGACCTTGAACCGTTTGGTTCCCATTGAAGTCCATTGATATACCTTGAATTTTGTGTTGAAGTTTGGTTAAAATATGCTTGTTTTATACCCACAATGTTCCTGTGATTAAAAAAGTATGGGAGGTTAAAGTCAAATGCACACAAATCAATCATTCTTAAGAAATCTGAAGCACTGGTAGAAATACTACCATTATGAGACAGTTAGAACATTTCAGCACTCAATGTTTGCATTGATATAATGCCCATTATTAACAGTTTTCCCCAAAACGCTCAAAGAATTGACCAGCCAAACAAACATATCTAAATGGAGGAGATGCATTTCCATATGGTTTCGTTTGCGGGAAAATTTCTGGTATAATGCTGTGACAATAATGGGCTCGCTCACAGCAATATTTAAAGCAAAAAATTGTGTGAATACTTCTGGGTAGATCAGCCATTCTGCATTTATATCAGACTGGTGGTCTTTATTTGCCTTTTAGCGCAACACCTGAGACACCTGCAGGTGCTGGTTTCGAGATAATGACAGTTTTGGCAGTGCTTACTATGTTTTTGCAATTGCTTACAGAGAAATTATGATAAACTCTAAATGGTATGCTCTCCAAGCTTAATGGTGTACATCTGCAAATGCCAAGATATTCTGCTGACTGCAATATGTTATGCAAATAAATCCCAAGAACCTTTGTAACTTTTCTCTCTGTGCTGGGTTTAATATTGTCCACCCTCCTGTCTGTGTCTGTCTAGGTTTGAATGGTTTAGGGAGCTGAATCTAAAGTGGTACGGCCTTCCTGCCGTGTCGAGCATGCTGTTAGAGATCGGAGGACTGGAGTTCACCGCCTGCCCCTTCAGCGGCTGGTACATGGGGACCGAGATCGGTGTCAGAGACTTCTGCGACAGCTCTCGATACAACATACTTGAGGTAAGTCACATCTGCACCACTGAGAATGTCTAAAAAAAATCACACTTTTGAACCCAAACTTCACCAAACATGCAAATGAATTAGATATTGTACCCCAGCAGGAAATTAGGAAAAACCTTCTTGTGTTTTATCATTCATTATAATGGATTAAGTTAATTATATAGTATATTACACATTGTTTATCTTTTTTTAATTGTTCTCTGTAATTTAAAGGGATAGTTCACTTTGAAATTAATTTTTGATATGTTTTAGCTTACCTCAAGGACATCCAAGATGTAGGTGTCTTTGTTTCCGGAGTAGTTTCAATTTTGATATTTTTAGGTCAAACTGTTCAGTCAAATAATGGAGGTCTATGGTCACCACCTCAAAGAGCATGCACAGAGAAGTCCAAATTAAACACGATTTAATGACTCGTAAATGTAAGTACACATTGATGGCCTTAGACACGAAACGAGCGGTTTGCGTGAGAAAATGAACAGTAGTTATATTGTTTTTACCTCTTGTAATCACAGTCAAAAAGCGCCTCTTTTTTGGTTAAAAGAGATAAAAATGATGTTCGTTTTCTCACACAAACTGCTCATTTCGTGTCTTAGGCCATCAATGTGTACTTACATTTACGAGTCATTAAATCATGTTTAATTTGGACTTCTCTGTCCATGCTCTTTGAGGTGGTGACCATAGACCTCCATTATATGACTGACAGACAAGAACGGTTTGACCTAAAAATATCAAAATTGAAAATAGTGCGGAAACAAAGACACCTACATCTTGGATGCCCTTGAGGTAAGCTAAAACATACCAAAAATTAATTTCAAAGTGAACTATCCCTTTAAGCAGATTTTAATTGACAAACATGCTGCTTTCATAATCATATTCAAATCATATATATAAAAAAAGAAGATCTTTAATCATTCACTCAGTTTCATGTTATTCCACACCTGAAAATCAATATGATTTTACATTTCCAAAATAGTTTATAAAAATGTAAGAATCAGCCTTTAGAGCAAAAGGTTTTTAAGATCATGAGAAATACATATTCATGTCAGGTGTGTCCAAAGTTATGACTGGAAATGTATTTTTAGAGAGCTTGCTGGTCAGGCCAGATCTGTCGTAGTGGCAGATCATGATTGGCAGTTCTATTAACCTCGGTTCAGATCCAGAGAGAATACAGTATGAATACTCTCCCTGTACAGTATGATTAATTCCCTCCATTTCAGGAAGTAGCTACAATGATGGGGCTGGACACGAGGAAGACTTCATCCCTGTGGAAGGACCAGGCACTGGTGGAGATCAACATCGCAGTCCTTTATAGCTTCCAGGTAGGATGAACACACATGGATGGATGAAACTCATGAAACATGTCAATCATATTTAAAATCATAAAGAAAATCCAGCCTGTTTTAGTATCATTTAGAGTTTGGACAAAGTGGCTTTTTAATTCTTGATGCATTAAAACAACTAAAACTGAATTTCAAAATGCTGTTAAAAAACAGGCTTATGTAAAAAATACATAAAGTTACAATGAAAAATAAAATTAGAAAATCGAAAAAATTTAAAATGATTCAAAATATGAATATAACTAGTATCTTAATATTTGAATGATACTAAATTAACACACACACATAAATATACACAAACATATCTGTTTATCTACAGTTTACAGTTTATAAAATCAAATCAGTGCAATTTAAATATGTTTTTTGCTCATTTATATATCCTCACAACGTCAAAAAAGCCCCTAAAAATAGACTTCATTGTATCTTTACACAGAATATCATTTCTAATTAATTTTTTCCTTTTGATTTTGTTGTCAAACACAACCCAGACATGTTTTTGACAGGCTTTGTGAGGTTCACCCACATGTAATCTTACACTCATTCTTATTTCCAGTCACGTTTATTTATATTTGCCAGTATCGTCCATCTCTTTACACAGCTTCCCCAAGAGGCTAAAAGCAAATCCCTGCGTTCGCATTTATGCAGCATTCATAGAGCCAAAAACATAACCACAAATCAAAAGGCTGAATCCCTTCTGTTCTATATATTGCAGTTAAGCACCTTGGACATTTAACGGAAAGCTCCTGTGACTGAAGGGAGTGTGTTTATTGAGATTTATTACACACCCCCTGCAGTTTGTTTACCCACAAGCCCTTATTCCTGGCTAAAAAGGCTTTTACTGTACGGTTTGAACACTGATAAACTAATTAGACGTTAGTAAGTAGCCGTGTTTGGTTTCTTATATTTCATAATTGCGGATGGAGTCAAAACAATGACAGATAACAATTAAATCTTCTTGGAAAACTAGAATTGCTGCAGTATAAGCCAATCTGAGGATTTAATAGCAGGTTGTATTGACTGCATTAAGCATTACAAGCTATCTTAAACGCATTTGAAAATAACCATGTCCACGAATGCACAAAATTATGGCCATAATTGCTGTTCCTACTGCATCATTTTGGGATTGGGCAATATTACGGACATTTCCTTTTACTTATGATTATATTACAGAACATCTGATAATTGTATATTATAGTAAAAGACAATGTTTTCTAAAAGTATAAAGTAAACCCAAAATCTAACATTGTACCTCTTTTATTTTTCATTATTTTCTTCATTTAAGTATCAGTTTTTACATTGTTGGGCATCATTATGTTTAGCTTTTGCATGAGATTAGATTCATAGACCATTTAAAATGCAATACAGAAATACAATACTGGTTGATTCAAGTCAAGTCACCTTTATTTACATAGCACTTTATACAATACAGATGTCAAGTTATGTCAAGTTGTCATGACAAAGACACTGACAGGTTATGATGTTATGGTTTATGTCAAGTTTTCATAAAAAAGAGAGTCATATTTGCATTAAAAATGTCATAATTGAGCGAATGACACTTAATGCCAGTTGTCACAAACATGCATAAAACTTCATATTCATAATGTCATGTCATGATTGTGAAGGTGTCATGTTAGTCTTATGCACACCCCCTCAAGTAAAATGTTACCGGATTGTTTCAAAGCAGCTTTACATTTATAGACATGAAAATGATCAATAATACGAGTTCAATTCTGCTGTAAAGCAGCTCTAAAAACACAATAGTGCCATTATTCAGTTGATGTCATTGCACAAAAGCATTTTTTTTTCTCCCAGCCAGGATGTAAGCAGCCTCACTCTTTCCAATTGTTCCTTTTATAGATGTCAAAAGTTACCATAGTAGACCATCACTCGGCCACTGAGTCCTTCATGAAGCACATGGAGAATGAGTACAGAGTGAGGGGAGGCTGCCCGGGTGACTGGGTTTGGATAGTGCCACCCATGTCAGGCAGCATTACACCCGTTTTCCATCAGGAAATGCTCAACTATCGCCTAACACCTTCCTTTGAGTACCAGGTAAGTGTTTTGTCCAGGTTAAGTTGATGTCGTTGCAATATTTTGATTGTTTGTCTGTAAAATCATACATAAGCATTAAATTGCACCCTACTTTAGATATCACCTTTCATGTAGCGAGTAATTTAGGGGTTATGCTGAGCGCCCAGTGTTCGAACTGGAAAACGGGTATAAACATTTCCGGTTTGCAGTGGTTAGGTGATCTCTTACAGGATTAGTTCAACTCAAAATGAACATTTTCTGACCCCAAAGCCATCCAAGATGTTTATATCTTTCTTTCTTCAGTGGAAAAGAAATGTAATGTTTTTGAGGAAAACGTTTAAGGATTTTTACACATACTGTTAATCAAGATAATCTTCACAATTGAACACTACTTTTATACATTTTTAAAAGGGTGATGAACTGAGAAATCAAATTTCCTTGAGCTTTTGACATCTAAGAGGTCATCATATTATAAGAATATCCTGTAAGTCTCAGAACTGAAAACGTCCTTGTTAGTCCAATAACCAGCCTCAGCAAATGACTCGTTTTTCAAAGTGGGGAACTATGATGTCAAAGAGGATAAAACACGGCCGGTTTAGCCCCGCCCACCGATTCGCGCATTACACGGATAACTTAACATAGATGCCTACCTCGTGATGACAAACCGGATCAAGAGTGAAACTCATTATAATATGCAAAACTGTTCTCCACTCACAGCAGTGGGCGTTTACTTCCAAGTCTTCAATGCGAGACGCCCATAAAAACCGAGCGTTTATGAGCTGGGCTCAAAACTAGGGTAGAAAATAGCCTATTACTTATTCATTTTGATGTTTTTGAACGTAAAAACCAAGCGAACGTCATAAGTTGACCTCAGACAACGATATAATAAAATTTAAAAAGCCAGTTCATGACCCCTTTAAAGCCTAAATGCAATCGGCAGAGTGGGGTATTACTGATGTGTTTTATGTTGTGGAATAAATTTGAAAATATCTTGAGGTTGTTTGAACCACAGACATTCATTATTAGATTATAATGGATTAGATTATACGTAGATTATTCAGCCATTTAACCAAAAACCCATGAAAAATAACTCATTGATGATTGAAACCAGCCATTAAAAATACAAACTTGTGTCTGTGTTTTATGATTCTTTTCTTGTATTACAATCACTTTTCACAATTAGCCTGTTGTGCTCATAATTGAAAGAGCTCTCTCTCTCTCTCTCTCTCTCTCTCTCTCTCTCTCTCTCTCTCTCTCTAGTCTGACCCATGGAACACTCACGTGTGGAAAGGAGTGAATGGAACACCCACAAAGAAAAGAACGATTGGATTCAAGAAACTTGCCAAGTGAGTGGGTGAAGAGCTCAAGACCTAAGCACAGTTTGTGTTTGTCTTGAGAGCAAAGTGTATGTCGAGTTAAACCCGTATGACGCTTCCGGGGTCGGCCATCTGCAGCGCTCCAAACCTTTGCCAACCTGTTATTATATGTTTTACACATAGCTCGGGAATTTCAGCAAGTGTTTTTGTTAATGGCTTTTTTAAGAGTGCTTTCCAGTGTATTTTCCTCACAATAATGCTGGAATGGCTGAGAATTATGAGAGTTTAACTCACTGAATCACACTTAGGTTTCCTTCAGCGTCTCTTCAACTCTGTGCTATTACAGTAATTGCCCGCAGGGTATAAGTAGCTACGTTTATGTGATTGTGTGGTCTCGGAAATGAGGGGAAAGGGTCTGTCAGTGTGTTAAACTCTTGCTAAGAGATAATATTCAATAATTGCGATGCACATTGTCACAATCGATGAGATTTTTAGTGCAACAATTCATCCTTGCTGATATTATAACCTGTAACCCAGGAAAAAGACATGGAATATTATCGATTTTACTACACTGACAGTATTGAATGAGAACAAAACCAACTCTAACCCTAACTGAATTGAGCTTGATGATGACACTATTGCCTTATGTAGAGCTTGATTGATGAATTGATGAATTTTGCAACACGGACACCGTTTTGAACTGATTTGAAGCAACATTGAACTTACTCAAGCTGAATAATGACTCTATTGTCTTCTGTAGAGCTGCTTATAGCTGAAATGAACTTGTTTCATAACTAAAGGAGTAGTTCACTTTTGAAAAAACTTTTGCTGATAATTTACTCACCCCCATGTCATCCAAGATATCCATGTCATTCTTTCTTCAGTCGAAAAGAAATTAAGGTTTTTGATGAAAACATTCCAGCATTTTTCTCCATATAATGGACTTCAGTGGGGACCAAACGGTTCAAGGTCCAAAAGACAGTTTCTGTGCAAACTTCAAACTGTTCAAAGGGCTTTAAACGATTCCAGATGATGAATAAGGCTCTTATCAAGCGAAACGATCGCTCATTTAAAAAAAAAAAAACAAAGTTTAAGTTTTATAAGCTCAAATGCTCGCCTTGCTCTGTTCTGTGACGCACGGACGTTCGTGACTCTCCTGTTCATCAAAAGGAACAAATCTTTTCCCAAGTCAATTCGTTCGTTTCGTTCGTTGAATGAACCAAATGACTCGGAAAAAGATTTGTTCATTTTGATGAACGAGTTCAAACAGGAGAGTCACGAACGCGCATCACAGAACCGAGCAAGGTGACCATTTGAGCTTATACAACTTAAACTTTGTTAACTTTTTATTAAATGAGCGATCGTTTCGCTTTATAAGACCCTTATTCATCATCTGGAATCGTTTAAAGCCCTTTGAACAGTTTGCAGTTTGCACTGAAACGGTCTTTTGGACCTTGAACCGTTTGGTTCCCATTGAAATGCATTACATGGAGAAAAATGCTGGAATGTTTTCATCAAAAACCTTAATTTCCTTTTCGACTGAAGAAAGAAAGACATGGACATCTTGGATGACATGGGGGCGAGTAAATTATCAGCAAAAGTTTTTTCAAAAGTGAACTACTCCTTCAACTTTACAAAGTTATTGAACTGAACTGAATCAACATTAACCAAACGAGTTGAATGACACTGTTGTCTTTTAGAGCTGGTTTACATCAGATTTAAATTTCGCATTTCTGATTAAGTTTGTGTCATTCTGTTATTTTCTTGTTTACTACTTTAAATCTGCTTTGAAATAATCTATATGGCATAAAGCGCTATATGCAGCAATGACATATTGATATTGACACATCTGCGACTACCGTGTTTGTGTGCGACTTGCAGGGCTGTGAAATTCTCCGCCAAACTCATGGGACAGGCCATGGCCAAGAGAGTCAAAGCCACCATCTTGTTCGCCACAGAAACAGGGAAATCGCAGGACTATGCAAAAACGCTCTGTGAGATTTTCAAGCACGCGTTTGATGCCAAGGTAAGAATGACGGGCTTATTGAACCGCACATATTAAAACCCTTCCCATTCATCCGAGATCAATGCCTCCAGTGGATTTGCTCGTAAACATTGATGTAAACAAAATGACAAAGACATGTATATTCACTAGGGCTGGGTAATAAATGTCGATTTCTCGATATTAATCGATTCTCATTTTTACGAACCGATATCGATTCTTAGATCTCAAGAATCGATTAGTCATCCTGTTTTATTTGAATGAATGGGATATTGTATCGCGGCTGCGAAAAATCGCAATAATCTTTGTCCTTTGTTACTACTGATATGAAGCAAAGTCTCAATTTTCAAATTACGTCCATTTTCTTTAGAAATTCAAAAACATAAATAGCGTTTTGGCGCTGTGGCGTGAGATCGCTCTGGCGCAGCTCAAGAGAAGCAGCAGCGCTGATCGAAATAAACCTGAATGAGCGTCTGAAAGTGTGTTAAAGATAGAGTACAACTTATCGAAATTCGTATTATGTCACATTGATTCGCTCAATTAGCGTTTCAACCGTGGAAAGACGTCAGTTAAACAGCTTGTAATCAATGTATCGTCATATTTACCTCAGAAAACCCAGCATTTTGCTAAATATATAGCCACCATTTAAATGTTTATATTTCATAAATCTTCTTATTATAAAAATAAATTAAAGTGTAATTTAAGTGATTCATTCATTATTACCTTCATATTTGACTAAATCTGGCAAGTTTTTTATGACAGCCACCATTTAAATGTTTATATTTCATATAATCTTCTTATTATAAAAATAAATTAAAGTGTAATTTAAGTGATTCATTCATTATTACCTTCATATTAGGCTAATGAAGCCTAGTAGGCTACAACTAGACTTCCATAGTTTACAGCATTAGTTAAGAGATTTGATTCCCTTGAGAAAAAATGCCATTTATTGTAACTGATATCCAAAATAATCGATATTGAATCGAATCGAATCGTAATCGAATCGAATTGCAAGCTTGTGAATCGAAATCGAATCGAATTGTGAAATTTGTCTCAATACCCAGCCCTAATATTCACACAACCAAAATCAACAAAAAGAGTGAGAGAGCCATTTTCACACCAAAGCGTGCTATGCGAGAGCTTACGCAAATGTCACTTGCCACAATTTCTTTTGCTCCAGTGCCATAAAATGTCAAGAATCATTGCACCCAGGCATTGATCTGTAGGTAAAGTTGAGATCACGTTACACTCCAAGCTTTTTGACATCTAAAACGAGCGCATCGAGTCCAAGTCTTTAGCCTTGGGGATAGCATTTAAATGCAAAGTTATTTTTATAATCTAGCAGAATAATCAATCTTGTTCATGTGCGCTTGTTATTACGTGATTTACATGCAGAAGACGCAGAGATAAGGCTTCTCTCTATTTCTGCATGTCCCGAAGGCGTTTGCCCTGCCACACGCACTGATGCGTCGACTCGGTTAATTGTATCATGGCGCATTAGCTGCTCGTTAGGCGCCGTACGAACTGTTCATTACCGCTACACCCCTTTTGGCAGTACGTCAGGATCAAGAGATAACGTGCCTCCCATTCTTGATGCACATTGTGCGATTTTTCACACTTGAAAACTTTGCCTAAAATCTCTCCGAACGCTGATCTAATAGCCAAACTTGCTCCTGGCTTACAAATGAGACAGAAAAACCAATCACATCAAAATGGGCATGTCTCTTGTGTATAGTATGTTCTCACAAACCGTACTGGTAACTAGATTACATGACTCTCCCCAATGTATTTTTTGTTGCACTTTTTAATTTTTAGCTCATGTTAAATAAGGCAGTTAAAGGAGTAGTTCAACTTTCTTCAGTTGAACAGAAATTAAGGTTTTTGATGAAAACATTCCAGGATTTTTCTCCATATAATGGACTTCAATGGGAACCAAACGGTTCAAGGTCCAAAAGACAGTTTCAGTGCAAACTGTAAACTGTTCAAAAGGCTTTAAACGATTCTAGACGATGAATAAGGGTCTTATAAAGCGAAACGATCGCTCATTTAAAAAAAAAAAAACAAAGTTTACGTTTCATAAGCTCAAATGGTCGCCTCAAAGAGTCATTAATCCCAACAGCGCCCAAGACCCGCCCACAAAGCGCTTGATACCTGCGTCAGATCTTTAAAATAGGGCCCGAAATCTTACTGATCCAAAACTTTGACTGGTAGTGTAGATAAAGCAGCATTGTGTGATGTGCATAATGCGGTGTTATATGATCCTGCAGGTGACGTCCATGGATGAATATGACACAGTCGACTTGGAACACGAGACTCTTGTTTTAGTGGTGACAAGCACGTTCGGCAATGGGGACCCTCCTGAAAATGGAGAGGTGAGTTATTAAAGTCCAAGTTTGCTAGTGTTTCACTGAGCACATCAATCAATTGAATCAAATTGTCGACACTTCACAACACAACACAATGTGCTCATCATGATGATAAAGGACTTCACACACACACTGTACAGTGGAGAACCTGCAGGTCCTGGTGAACATGCGTGGGAAGGGCCAGTAACTTCTCTCCTGTTTCTCTTTCTCCCCTTTTCCGTGCTACAGAAATTTGGTGCGGCTCTGATGGAGATGAGACATCCCACCACCAGCGTAGAGGACAGAAAGTGAGTCTGTGTGTGTGTGTGTGCGAGTGGAGACGCAAGCGAGTGATTTTTTTTTTTTTCTCATCCTCCCACCAATCTGCTTTCCTATAATTAATTTTTTTTTCAGTGTTTCAGTTCACACACCTACACCGAGTCTAACATATATGAACCAGACATACACATTTACGCGTAATATTAATTAACCATCCATTTCTCTCTCTCTCTCTCTCAGGACGTACAAAGTGCGTTTTAACAGCGTTTCTTCATATTCTGATACGCGCAAATCCTCCAGTGACGAACCTGAAACCAAAGCCAACTTTGAGAGCACTGGACCACTTGCTAATGTCAGGTACTGTGGTGCCTGTATGTGAATTTGTGTAGGTTTGATGTTTATACTGTACTTTAGAAAAACATTTAGGCCTGGTTTCACAGACAGGGTTTAGATTAAGCCAGGATTAGGCCTTAGTTAAATTACGACATTTAAGTAGCTTTTATAAATGTCGCAAAGATGCAAAGCAGAAATGTTTTTTGAGATTTGTGAGACAAATCAATGGCACTGACATATTTTAATATTTGTTTAGGGTTTTTAGAATGTTGGATGAATTATGCATTTTGCAATGCAATTAAAAATTATAAAAATGTGTATTTTTGCATTAAAAAGCGCAATTAAGCCCTATTACATTCTCATTACTGAAATGTAAAAAATGATCAATAAATACTTAAATAGAATTTAAAAATATAGAATTATGAGAATTTTTATTGTACTTTTCTTTAATTGATAACTCAAAAAAATAATTTACATTTCATAAAATTAATATACTTATTTTCCGATAGTTTCTTTTGTATTCAAGGAAAACCCTTGGGAATATGCTTCATTATGTTTTTTTTTTTAATGCAAAACATATAAAAAAAAATGTAAAAGTTGCATTGTGGCATATTTATCCATGCATAATATCTAACATATATTAAAAAAATAGTCAAAAACAAATGTTTGTTTATATATATATATTTATATATTAGGGCTGTCAAACAATTAATCACGATTCAAAAAATAAAAAATCCAAAATAAAATTTTGTGTTTATATAATATATGTGGGTGTACTGTGTATAATTATTTTGTATATATATAAATACACACACATGCATGTATATTTAAGAAAAAAATATTATAATATAAAATATATATAATATAATATATAATTATATGTATCAAATATTTATATATATTATAAATGATATATAAATCTATATACAGTATATACATGAAAATATTTCTTACATGTATACAAGCATGTGTGTGTGTATTTATATATATAAAATAATTATACACAGTGCACCCACATATATTATGTAAACACAAACTTTTATTTTGGATGGATATATATATATATATATATATTTATGTATACACACACAACTTTGTGGTGACATTGTCCTATTATGTACGTGTGTGCGTTTCTTCTGGTGTCTGTCACTTAATTTAAATTCATCAGTTTCTGCAAAACTAAAATACAGAAAGCATAAAAGAAATTTAGTTTTGAAAAGAACTTCCATTCTAAAGCAATCAAAAGAAATTTCACACTTTTTGCATGTCTTTGCATGTGTGCACATGCTTGCGTAACATAACATCCACTCTCGCCTTGAATTTCATCCTGTTTTCATAGTTTCAGGATCAAAGCTCACAGCCTTTGGCCTGATGTCCACAACCATCCCACTCTTATAAAACACTTGTTTTTGTATATATGGTGTGTCTTTTTGTGTGTGTGTGTGTGCGCTATTGTTGTTGTTTGTGTTCTTGAGCTTCAAGTGTTTAACACTCCGTTTCTCCCTTACAGATTCTCTGTGTTTGGCCTTGGCTCTCGGGCATACCCACATTTCTGTGCGTTTGCCCACGCAGTGGACACGCTGTTCGAAGAGCTTGGTGGGGAACGAATTATGCGCATGGGAGAGGGAGACGAACTCTGCGGCCAAGAGGAATCCTTCAGAACGTGGGCCAAGAAGGTCTTCAAGGTACTGCCCTGAGCAAACTGTGGGCTGCAGTCACTACCTTGCATGTATTGTTTGTGTTTGTTTATCGTTGCTTTCGCAGAATGTGATACTTTAAATGTGCAGTTGTTACTTTAAAGTTTTCTTTAAATAATTACTTACTACAGCTTTGTGCGAGGAACAACCCAAACGTAAAAGTGGTATAGACTACTTTTATGGTGCTTTACAATCAATGATTGTTTATTTGAAAGAAAAAAATAATACATTTTTGTAACTAAAGTAAATAATGGCAAATATGTGGGGGCCAGTTATTCTTTCAAAGATTTATTTAGTTGTCCTGTTGATTAAGTCATATTCATTTTTTACTTAGAGTAGTTCACTTTTAAAACAAACTTTTGCTGATAGTTTACTCGCCCCCATGTCATCCAAGATGTCCATGTCTTTCTTTCTTCAGACGAAAAGAAATTAAGGTTTTTGATGAAAACATTCCAGGATTTTTCTCCATATAATGGACTTCAATGGGAACCAAACGGTTCAAGGTCCAAAAGACAGTTTCAGTGCAAACTGCTCAAAGGGCTTTAAACGATTTCAGACGATGAATAAGGGTCTTATCTAGCGAAATGATCGCTCATTTAAAAAATAAATAACAAATTTTAAGTTTTATAAGCTCAAACGGTCGCCTTGCTCTGTTCTGTGATGCGCGTTCGTGACTCTCCTGTTCGTACTCGTTTATCAAAATAAACGAATCTTTTTCCGAGTCATTTGGTTCATTCACCAAAAATCTTAATTTCTTTTCGACTGAAGAAAGAAAGACATGGACATCTTGGATAACATGGGGGTGAATAAATTATCAGCAAAAGTTTTTTTTAAAGTGTTTTTTTTTACACTTTATAGAGTACAGATTGTTTTAAAGCAGCTTTACAGTGATAAACAGGAAAATTATGCATTTGGCCTGTTGTTCAGCTAAAGTTAGTTCAGTATTGATTCAGTTCTGTTGTAAAGATCATCAACTATTACTTCTTTTCATCTATTTACCAGTTCTGCAAAAATAAAAGCTCAGTTCATACCACAGCTTTAGTTCATTTAGATAAATAATATTGTTGAATATTACGTTTTAGAATTAACTTTAAGTTAGAAAGACCTTTTAGTATAAAGTATTTTGCTTGGTTTGGGCTTCTGAATAAAATTGGTGTTTTTTTTTCCTTGAAAATGAACTGCATATTCTCCTATATCATACTATATAAACCATAAATAAATATGATACCCACAAAAAACACACACATGCAAACTTTGTTTAATGGAACTTGAAATCTTTTCCATTTATGTATTTTTTTACTTTCTGGCTTTACAGTGTTAAAAACCATTTAATTTAGATTTAGTTTATTATTATTATTTTTACTTTTTTTTATCCTAAAAAAAGATTTACAGTGTATATTTCTTGCACTGCACTTGTACATATGGTTTAGCTCATAAAAAGTTGCCAAGAATTAGCTTTGAACCTTTTTAATCCTTTTTGTCCCAGGCGGCATGTGACGTTTTCTGTGTCGGCGACGATGTTAATATCGAGAAAGCGAACGATTCATTGAATTGTAACGATCGCAGCTGGAAGAAAAGCAAGTTCCGGATGACATACACGGTGGAGGCACCGACACTAACGCAAGGTACGTTGCTGCACTAGTCACTTCCATTTATTAAGGAATGACTCATTTCAGAAAGCCAATAAGCTTTTATTAAATTAAATGAGACTTAAAGTCTTCCCCTGTGAATGGCAAAGCTCTTTTTATTTGCCTCAAAATTTATGACGCATGCCAACTGACTCTTGAAGGGACTGCAATTTTAGTGGCTCATTAGCTTGATACGGATTATCTCAGCGCCGTGTTAGCATCACCCAGAGGATTGTAAACACTTCCTTATTCAATTGATGAAAGTGCAAACAATGCATTTAGGGCTTCCAGATATGATTTCCTATGTCACAGACTTTATTACTATTGCATCTAAAGTCCTCGAAATGATCTTGAAACGGGCGGGTCGGCTCCATCACGAGTTTTATAGCAAATCAAGTCGTTGGGCCGCTAAATGATCTTGTGCCTTTTGATTGAGACTTTTGTATAGACTTAATTTCACGCAGCTCGTTTTTAACTGTTGATTGGTTTTTTTGTATCCACTCTCAGCGCTTTACAGCATCCACAAGAAGAAAGTTTACGGGGCCAAATTTCTGCTGAGACAGAACCTACAAAGTGCCAGATCCAAGTATGTACATTTCTGGGAAATTTCTCACAATTACATTGTCTTGAGAGTCTTTCACAATTACCCTTGACTGAGTTTTGCCTTAAACAAAATGGTTTCTAATCCTTCCTCAGCAATTGTTGCCATCTGACATATTTTATGAGAAGCTTTTGCTCTTTTCAATTAAATAAATCTATTGAGGATTGGTGTGTTTTGGATAGGTTTAAACTATATTTTTTCAAAAGAAAATAATAAAATGTTAATATTGTTGTAATCGTTTATTAAACCCTGAAAAGTTGCTCGCGTTAAGTTGATAATTCCGCGAATGACTGCAGTTGCAGATTTCGAAAAGAGATGGCGACAAAGAGGAAAAATGTTGGACTGCAGCTTTAAAGGGATACTCCACTTTTTTTGGAAATAGGCTCATTTTACAAATCCCCCAGAGTTAAATAGTCGACTTTTAACTTTTTCGAATCCATTCAGCTGATTTTCTGATATTTAGAAGAATATCGGTAACCAGACAGTTTCTGGTCTCATTGACTTCCATTGTAGGAAAAAAATATATACTATGGAAGTCAATGAGACCAGAAACTGTCTGGTTACTGATAAAACATCAGAAACTCGTCTGAATGGATTCGAAAATGTTAAAAGTCAACTATTTAACTCTGAGGGATTTGTAAAATGAGCCTATTTCCAAAAAAAAAAGTGGATTATCCCTTTAAGTGATGACTACAACTGTTTCTTATTACAATGTTTTCTCACTTCCTCTTTATCAGCCGATCGACTATATTTGTGCGCCTTGATGCCAACAACCACGAGAACCTGAAATACTTGCCTGGTGACCATTTAGGCGTTTTCCCCGGAAACAACGAAGATCTAGTTACAACTCTTATCGAAAAACTGGAAGATGCACCACCTGTCAATCAAATTGTGAAAGTGGAGTTCTTAGAGGAAAGAAACACAGCATTGGGTAACTATGAAATGCATGCATGTTTTTTTTGTCACTAAAAACATGCAAAATCTGACACAAAACCAAATAATATTACATTTCTAGAATAACAGTCTAGCTTCAAATCATCTTAACTTTCCAAAATAACTTGTCTTTCAAACATCTGCTTTGGTATCTAATGGAAAATGACAGAATCTACATTAAAACATCATCTGAAATAACCAAATAAGTCTCCCAGCCCCCCAATCAAACATTAGAGTTAGTTTTTTCCCTTTGAGGCTTTCTCAATATGCAATTGTCTGCCGAACGTTGTGTTCATGATGAGCCAAGGATCAGGGTAACCTGTTCCATATACTGTAGCTGATCTTGTCCCATTTACTGGAGAGTGAGCTATCTTTCAATCATATCACTTATATCCATCAGGATACCATACTTATAACAGATCCTGTAGTATATTCTCAGGGTTTATAAATTGTACAATTCACTCCTCTAAATGTATGTGCTGACATATGCTTAACCTGACAATGTGTAAAGTGTGCATGCATGTAAATGTATCTTTTTAAATAGTTAAAAATGATAAAAAGTGGTTTTGCTTTAACTTTACTGGCATTATGATGGCTTCCTCAATTAATAAATTGAATAATACATTTCATGTAAATGCATTGTTAGGTTTTTATAATAAGCTGATCCTTGGTAGTTATGAGTCCAGTCCAAAATTTGCATACTGAATTGTAGTTGTCTGAAATGATTAATCGATTAAACAAAATTTAGATGCCACATGACAACTTAATATCTACATATAATGTTAAAGAATGATTGTAGGATTTGTTTGCTTTGTATTGATTATTATCTATGACAGATCTTTATAATAGATAGACAATTTTGGGATTCATTTACCCGCAGGGAAAGATTTTGATGCCGGCACGCTATTCTTTGATTCTGTTGCAAATCTTACTGAATCAAAAATATTTCTAATGCTAAATGATGTGCTTTCAATCACATCTATTAGGGTTTCATCTCTTGTGCTAGAGGCGCTGTCCCATTTCCCCATTTAATTTGAGCAGTTTCATTCTTTTGTTGAAGTTTTTCCTCATCATATAAGGTTGTGTATCTTGCCTCGGTGCATGAGAAAACTTTTGATTATTTTACAGCTGTCTTGCCTTTATTTTACAGCTGATTATTTTACAGCTGTTTTTTTTTTTTGCCCCATGTATTTGCTTTTCATCTTCATACTGTCCCTATTAATTGGGCTTGAAGTACAGTAATATGCATAAACAAAGCAAATGTTTTTTTTTTGGATGCTTAAGGCACAATAACATGGAAATAAAAGGATACCCTTTTTTAAGGTGTTAAACAGATACTGTGTTTTTGGTGGTACTGACTGATCATATAGGACCTACTTATCAGTGTCTTTTAAAAGGGTTAGCTCAAGTGAGATTCCTCACCTTTCCTTGAGAAATATGTCAGGATGACTGATAACGGGCTAGTGACCTTTACAGAGGGAATATGAGGTTGCTGCAACTCTTTCTCCTTGATCTGACAATCATTACAGATGTGTTTTGCATTGAAGCCTGCATTGTTGTGCACAAAAGAGTTATTTTAAAAAAAAAGTAGGTGCCTTGGATACATCATCAGGGTACAGGTCACTTACAAATGAAAACTGTCATCGTTTACTCATCCACGTCCTTCTATCCCCATTTGACGTTCTTTCTTCTATGGAATACAAATGGAAAGGGCTTTGGGTCTCAAAAAAGGATAAAAAAAAGTCCAAATTACCTGTACGCTATATTCAAAGTCCTCTGAAGGCATATAGTAGTTTAATGTGTTGGGGAAAAGCTCAAATTTAAGACATTGTTTGCTTAAATTTTCCCTCATTTGCATTTGTGAATATCTGAATGTCACATTAAGTTAGTCGTCAGTCTCAGAAAAAAAGGTACAAAAGCTGTCACTGGGGCTGTACCTTTTCAAAAGGTACACTTTTGTACCCAAAGACTGCATATTGGTACCTTAGTGGTACATATTAGCACCTGAAATGTACATATTAACACCTAAAATGTACATATTAGCACCTAAAATGGCCATATTAGCTCATGAAATTGACATATTAGCACCTAAAATGTACATTTTAACACTTAAAATGTACATATTAGCACCTGAAATGGACATATTAGCACCTAAAATGTACATATTAGCACCTAAAATTTATATATGAACACCTAAAATGTACATATTAGCACCTGAAATGTACATATTAGCACCTGAAATGGACATATTAGCACCTGAAATGTACATATTAGCACCTGAAATGTACATTAGCACCTGACATATACATATTAGCACCTAAAATGTATATATGAACACCTAAAATGTACATATTCGTACCTAAAATGTACATATTACAACCTAAAATGGACATATTAGCTCATGAAATTGACATGTTAGCACCTAAAATTTACATATTAACACTTAAAATATACATATTAGCACCTAAAATGGACATATTAGCTCATGAAATTGACATATTAGCACATAAAATTTACATATTAACACTTTAACGCTTAAAATGTACATATTACCACCTAAAATGTACATATTAGCACCTGAAATGTACATTAGCACCTAAAATGTACATATTAACACTTAAAATGTACATATTACCACCTAAAATAGACATATTAACTCATGAAATTGACATATTAGCACCTAAAATTTACATATTAACACATTAACACTTAAAATGTACATATTACCACCTAAAATGTACATATTAGCACCTGAAATGTACATATTAACACTTAAAATGGACATATTAGCTCATGAAATTGACATGTTAGCACCTAAAATGTGCATATTAGCTCCAAAGAATTTTATCTAAGTATCTGCAGCTAGTCTAAACCAGGATTAAATGAATATAAAACTTGGTCATATCTGCATTGTTAACCATTCTGAACCTCTTCATCTTCTGCAGGTGTGATAAGCAACTGGACGGATGAGAGTCGTATTCCACCCTGTACCATCTATCAGGCTTTCAAATACTTCCTGGACATCACCACCCCTCCTAGTCCTCAACTATTGCAACAGTTTGCTCCTCTAGTGACTAATGAGAAACAGAGAAAGAGACTAGAGGTGCTCAGCAAGGTAAGAAAACACTGGATGCCTTCACACACACTTGTGCGCTTCTCTAATTATCATGCAAGACATTTATTTGCATCAATACTAACGCTCAGTAATGACCTAAAAGCCATTTTCATACATCCCTTCCATATTAGACAAAAGGCGTCACGTCTCCTCTCCACATGTGTCCCTGCCTTTTCCGCCTCAAATCGGCAGTAATTTTCTCAGTTTGAGAACTTATTACCTCTGAAAATCAACCCCCTCCTTCCCACTTCCTTTTATTTTTCTTGCTTTCTCACACATGCCTCTCAGTGTCAACATGAAGACAAGGAGATATTTCTCTTTCATTGCTTCCCACTGAAACAATTTTTCAATATGTTGCTAAAAATGGCTGCTAAGTTAGTGAGTCATCCATTCTGGTTCAAATGAGTGAACCAGAGGAGAAAGACAAAGGGTTCACATCAATGAGGATGGCAACTCCCCACAGTGTCTCTCTCTGCCTGATTGAAATAAACATACAATTTACTTCTGTATATTTTGATATCATTTATTTGGAAAAATACTTGCGAAGATTTATGAATGTTTTTGAGAAATTCTCTTATACTCACCAAGCTGCATTTATTTGATCAAAAATACAGTAATACAGAAATTAAGGTTTTTGATGAAAACATTCCAAGATTTTTCTCCATATAATAGACTTCAATGGGAACCAAACGGTTCAAGGTCCAAAAGACAGTTTCAATGCAAACTGCAAACTGTTCAAAGGGCTTTAAACGATTCCAGACGATGAATAACGGTCTTATCAAGCGAAACGATCGCTCATTTAAAAAAAAATAACAAAGTTTAACTTCTATAAGCTCAAATGCTCACCTTGCTCTGTTAGGGTTAGGGTGTGATGCGCGTTTATGACTCTCCTATTCGAACTCGTTCATCAAAATGAACGAATCTTTTCCCGAGTCAACTCGTTTATTTCATTCGTTGAATGAACCAAATGACACGAAAAAAAGATTTGTTTATTTTGATAAACGAGTTTGAACAGGAGAGTCACAAACGCGCATCACAGAACACAGCAAGGTGACCATTTGAGCTTATAAAACTTAAACTTAGTTATTCTTTTTTAAAAATGAGCGATCGTTTCGCTTGATAAGAGCCTTATTCATCGTCTGGAATCGTTTAAAGCCCTTTGAACAGTTTTCAGTTTGCACAGAAACTGTCTTTTGGACCTTGAACCGTTTGGTTCCCATTGAAGTCCATTATATGGAGAAAAATCCTGGAATGTTTTCATCAAAAACCTTAATTTCTTTTCGACTGAAGAAAGAAAGACATGGATATCTTGGATGACATGTGGGTGAGTAAATTATCAGCAAAACTTTTTTTTTAAAAGTAAACTACTCCTTTAATTATAATCACAGTGTTCAGTTCGGTCTCTCACTGTTTCTAAAACTAATTATTTGCTATCAAAAACAATAAGGCAATAACGGTAGAGTTTGTATGAAATACGTTTTTGGTCTCTTTTTTGTACCTTGACAGCTCTAGTAAAAAAAAAAATCCTGTTATTGTATAAAAAAGAACATTTAATTGATAATCATGTTCAAAATGTCACATACTGTAGATTAGGAGTGACATGATGGTAAATACATTGTGTCAGAACTCTCTCTTTAAAAATTGAGATATGAAAAAGCCCTTTCTGGCTCTCTTTTACACTCACATGACTAACACTTTGATGCAAATTACAACGTTGACAGTTTTTTACTCGCTTCTTGCTGTCAGTTCACGGCTTGCAGAATGTTTTAAACGCCAGAGCTCATGTGCCAAACCAGAGCTACTGAGAACATCATGTTGATGTGATGTGCTTCATTCGGTGTC